>NW_024538387.1:0-8515 GCF_016628075.1 Suillus paluster
CACTACCACTTGCATGAGCTTGCAAGCGTACTATCACTCCTGGGGTTCTGCAACATTTTCAATAAATCTTTTGTAACTCCTCAACCACATCATATTTTCTTCTACGGATTTGCACCATTAAAGATTCGTAGCTGCTCTATATGAATCTGATTTTAAGGATTTTGTGGTGGAGTGTCGGATGAAGGCCGAGAAAATTCAGGGTCTGACTGGTATTCTGCAAAACATGGTCACGTCGTGTCACACATCGGCACAGTAGCGGCACCGTCAACTTTCACTTAGAGGAGATTGAATTTCTTACACACTCTCCTATCTGCTGTCATGCTTTCATACATGTCGTCAATCCTGTCTATAGCATCTTAAAATAAGAGAATGGCCTCTATCGAAATTGTGTTCTGACACCCTGACGAGGTGTTTGATATGCTCCGGATGTAACTTTTTGAATATCTCTCTAGGATCTATGGGATCTGGATCATTTATGATTATACAAGGTTGCAAATCACCACTATTCTGTCTCTCGCAGCTGCAACACTCAAGAAAATTTTATTCTACTTGGACAGTACATCATCTCTAAGTAGCCTACATACACATGAATTTTTTCGAGGTGATTCAAGCAGCGCATTGAGGTGTTTTGAACATTTTGCATATTACATGCCAGTTGCAGATTCCCAGGAGTGATAGTAGCTGGTTTTCTAAGCGAGCCGAGGTACGAGGCGGCGTAGAATTTAGTCTATGTGTTAGTAAGCGATGTGGTGCAGCGCTCTTTGCTCCCGTCCACATCCGCGGTACCGCTTCGACTCGCACTGGTCACGAGTGCACGCCACTTACTTCTCGTGCGGCACTTAGCGCCGACACGCGTAGCACTAGTTTTCCGCGTTCAGGATGCTTAGGTAAGTCGCCATTTGAATTTTCAAGTTCAAACGTTCAACTTGCCACCAAGTACTCTGACCTGTCGCACTCGCTCTCTCAGTCTCTGAGAGTCTGTCACACTCCTTGCAGCTGGACCCTCCCTCGTGATTCCTCTCTGGCCCCTCATGGTGGTCCCTCCTCCTTGGTCCATGTTCCTCCATGGTGGAACCTATCTGGCCCTCCTTGGTGGTCCGTTCACCCATGGTCCCCTCAAAATGGTCCCTTCCTGGCATGTGATCTTTCCTTGGTCCGTCATAGCCCTTCCTCGTAGTCCTGGGGCCCTCCCTCTTTTTCTCCCTTCCTAAGGCAGGTTGCTATCAAATCTCTGTCCCTCTGCTTTCTCTCTGCTTTAGTAATACTATACATATATGCCCTGTCTTCAATTAAAATTTGATTTTATCTATAAAATAAGTGTTGAGGTATCGGTCGAGACTTACTCAGTAATGACTTGGTGTCCTTGTGCAATTGGCAGCTTTTGCCCAAGGCATTCTAGCCTTATAAATGTTTGTAACTGCTGGCGGATGTTTGCAAAATGGATCATGATTGTGCTGTTGGTGACGCAAGCTGCCTATCTAAAGCTTTCTCAAGTCGAGTACGATTATGATCATTAGATATTATTTAAATTTTAGGTTAGAGAGAACTTTACAAAGCTATATCATGCCCGGGTCAGTTCCCTGACGACCATATATACTTTCCTCATGAACAATCATAAATATACGGTACTGGCCTAGTGGATTGACTGATTCCGTATCATCGTGCGTTTCACAAAATTCAACAATGCTCCAAGTACAGCGACGGCGATGTCTGATATGATGGACTACAATCTATCGCTTATTTTCAAGACTTCTGACCTAGGCCTACCACTTGTACATCGTGTGGGCTGACTCCACCTAGGAGTCCTCGTGACTGCACATTGGTCCTCCGATGTGCCGATTTGCAATTGGTCGTCGAAGCACCTCCTTTGCGCATCATTTCGACTTTTACTCGTGACTTGCTCCCGCGGAATGGGCCATCCCGCAGAAGGGGCTTTAAAAAACCGTGCTGGAGGGGGTGGATGACCATCTGATCTCCTCTAAACAAGAACGCGAAGCGCGATGTTCACGTTGCTAAACATTGCCTTGTTCAGTGGTGTTGCAATTGCACAGGCCGTCTCAATTGGCCCCACGGTCGACTTGGGATATGTAACGTACCTCGGCAACCAGTCGTACCCAAATACGGTGGCATACCTTGGGATACCGTATGCCGAGCCCCCTGTAGGCAACCTGCGCTTCCGTGCAACTGTCCCTCTGAACACGACGCGTGTCACTGAAGAGGCTAAGGGAGAGGCGGTGGTCAATGCGACCTACTACCCTGACTTTTGTATCCAAGGAACAACAGGTGGTGTGTGACGTTGCCGTCCTTACTGGATCTTCTCTCTGACCCCGCGGTTCAGTTGGGGATGCGGGAGGAGCAGGATCAGAGGACTGCCTAAAAGTCAACGTTTACTCACCCTATGGTGCCAAAGAAGGCGACAACCGTGCGTTTTAGACGTCCTGCCATGTGTGATAATTTCTCACTATTCTTATGGGTCCATGTACTAGTGCCTGTGCTGTTCTATATCCATGGCGGAGGTAACGTTTTGTTCTCAAGGACGACCGTACCTGTTTGCTCATCTCGTTGCACTGACAGGATATGTTTTTGGAAATCCACGCAATTGGCCATTTGATAGCTGGATCAATCAAAGCCCGAACGTCATCATCGTGTCTATCTATTACCGTCTTGATTCCTTCGGCTTTCTAGCCACTCCCGAGTTCACCGACCCCACGTACGGCGACTTTAATGCGGGGTTCAAGGACCAGATTCAGGCACTCAAATGGGTAAAGTCATACATCAGCAAATTCGGTGGCAGCCCGACCAAAGTGACCATCAACGGTCAGAGCGCTGGTGGCAGCTCCGTGGAGCTACACATGACTGCTAACCAGGGCGAACAGTTGTTTTCTGGCGCTATTGCGCAGAGCGTCTTCAGGACACCCCTTCCCACCCCTGAGCAACAGCAGGTATGTTAAGCGCCCGCCAGACTGAGTTACCGGGATGAGCGCCCGAACTAACGCCCATTCACAGCCCCTGTTCCAATTCTACGCATTGTATGCAGGATGTGGAACAGGTTCTGTGGCAAAGCAAATGACATGCCTCCGTGGTGCAAGCATCAACGCGCTTGCACGGGCACAGGATGCTGCAGCCCAGGGAAAATTGTGAGTTCTGTTCACTCTACGCGAAGCGCAACTGACGTGGTGGCAGTTCCGGGTTGTACGATTCATTCCACCCCGTCTTGGACGGCGTACTTATTACTGGACACCCCACGAGAATGTTCCAGTACGGTGAGTTCGTTCATGTTCCGCTTATCGTTGGGTATGTTGGCACTCGAGTCATTTCGGTACCGCGCTCCCGTTGATAACAGCATTTATAGCTCAACGTCCAATGAGACTCTTTCTGGCGGGGCGAATATATCTCTGGCACTCAAGGAATTTTTCCCATCCCTGACAGATGAAGACATTCAGGAGTTCTTGTGGCTATATCCCGCAGATGAATTTGATTCTCTGAGTCAACGTTTCCAGGTGGCCACGGGCGAACCTGATGTGATATGCGGTGTAAGTCTAAGCCTCACCGCTGCGTAGTACCTCGAGTCATGCTTATAATATCCACATCGGATTTGTACACGTCAGCGCCAGGCCATGGGCGCCCCGTCCTCGCTATATTCCAATACTTGGGCTTATCGGTACAACACGCCTAATCCGACGAGCGGTGCCGACATTGTCGCACATTCTGCGGAGAACTGGATGATGTTTGACGGCACCAACACTGGGTATGCGTCCATCTGATTCATCCTAACTCAAAACACAGGTTGATAGAGATAAAATTTTAGTCCCAACGGCTCTACGACATTTACGCCACAGACACCCTCCGAACTTGCATTCGCTTCCGAACTCGTTGCTTACTGGCTTTCCTTCGTGCGCGCCGGCGATCCGAATGCGTACAAACTGGACAAGTCTCCGACGTGGGAGCAGTACTCTGAGACCAACCCAGTCCGGATAGTCCTGATGCAGGACTTGCAAAACCTGACGGTTGTCAGTGGTAGCTATATGGAGAGACAGCCTGTTACGGAGACCGTCAGGTGTGCATTTGCAATTAGCAAGGCGCAGGCTTGTGAAAATTAGGCAGGATTGTAGTGACTCGTCTGATACATTTACATTGTTCCCCCAACGTGGATGGAGTCCGGGATTGTACCGATACATTGCCAGTGTGAATCTGCCACGAATAAGTACGTGAAGAATGAAGAGCTTCCAGTGTTATCATACAACACAGGAACCTGTCAGAGGTGACTCCGGGTGCGCGTGTATAAGTCCATGACTCCTATGATACGGCGATCAAAACCGAGTGAATAAGTGTAGTAAGATATGTATAGTAACAATTAACCCCTGTATCGTGTAAAAATCAAATACCCATCTAGGGTGCATAGTACACAGATCATATTGTAAGAGCTAGGAGAGTTGGACAGGAGAACGGATCTGGTAGAACATGTGGTCACAGCATTGGGGAAGAATCACTGCGGCGAGCGAGCTCTGGCGCCTGGAGGGGAACGAGGCCATGATACGAGTAGCATGCCATCACTCATTGCCGCTGATATAGTACTCATCTGTACGAATAGGGTCAGAGAGCTATGAAGAAGTCACTGATCTATGAAACTCACCATTGTACCGGATGGAACATCCAGTGTACGAAGAAACTTTCCGTACTTAATCTCCCTCACAGGAAAGCTTACAGACGCGGACTGGTCAGAGGGTGCTTTGGACACGCGTTCGCCAGAAATAGCGAGAAGATTATCGCGCTCGAGTGTGACTCGCACATCATCTGCTTTCATGCCAGGAAGTTCAAGCGTAGCGGTAATACGCGAGGAAGATGGGTCGTCACATATTTCCACTCTGACAATAATATCAGCAAAAATGTCTTCAACCGGTATAAAACGCATGTAATTACCTCGGTCTGAATATTACGTCGCTTCGAGATTGCTCTTGCATTCTACGCGATCTTTGTTCGTGAAGTAGACGAAAGACATATCTCCTTGCCAAGGCACGATCCAAGGCGTGGAATTGTTCTTCGGTATTCCGGGAGTGAGACAGCTTGCGAAGGGAAGAAGTGGTGGATGTCATGTAGCGATTGTTGTATGGGTAAGATTTTGCGGACCTCTCTGGTCTTTATATACATGTTTCGCAAGATCCCGGGAGAGATCGGCACTTCGACTCGATTTCGGAAGATCGGAGGTTGTGCACAGCTTAAGAACAAGAATACACAGCACTTAGGCAGGTCTGCGGGGCTACGATTCGGGTGCACAGCATGAGTAATCTTGATGAGTCCAGAGAGGAAGACTAAGCTTGCCAAGCTTAATTCAAGTTGTGGCTGATCCGTGAATAAAGACCGAGAATGCTACCATAGACAAAACTGCCCAGTGGTAGTAACTGAGTCTCGGTGACTCGAGACTCGTAGTCCTTCTAGCTAGCGCTCATTATCATGATGCGTCACTCGGGTCTTGGAGCTCGGAGTTGGAGAGCTGATTCAGCAAAGCGCCATTACATTGTTCAGATGAGTCACAGCATGTTACCAATGTCACGCGTTCTTCAGCAATTACCAAGTTCACTCACTTTGAGCGCTTAAACGAATTTTTGACACCGTTCTAGTGACATCTCGTCTATATTACTTTCTTCGAGACTCGACACGTTTTTCGGGATGAGTAAGGTCGTTTTTGGTAGGTGTAGCATCGGATTTTGCATTGCTTTTACTAACAAGTCATTCGCTGTAGTGGGCAATGTCCCCTACAACATGGGGGAGGAAAGTTATCTGTATTTCATGTGATATCATTCCGACAGAACCTTTTATACAGGAACAACTCATAGATGTCTTCAAGTCGGTCGGTCAAGTCGTGGGCTTCAGGTTCGTATCGATACTCTCCTTAACCTGAAGCCTCAGCTCATGTCAATATTTTTTTAGACTAGTCTTTGACAGAGAGACAGGGAAACCTAGAGGTTATGGCTTCTGTGAATTTGCTGGTACATCCAATTCATTTTTTCTTTTCATACGCCTTGATGCATGTCTGACTTCAAACTGGCTCTTTTCCGCAATCCCGCCTAATCTGTGCCTCCCAACGCGTGTCTCGCTCGATTTGTCATTTTGTGTCACCTGTATCTGGTGTGCACGGACTCAAACTTGTGTTTTCGCGTTGTGCCTTGAAGATCATGAAACCGCTGCATCTGCTGTTCGGAACCTCAATAATGCCGATGTTGGTGGCCGCCCTTTACGAATTGACCTCGCCGACTCCGATCCCTTCCTCGAAGGCAAGACCACTGTGCGAGGCGAGCTGCTGGATGGGAGTGATCCAAGAGGCCGCTGGCGTGATCACCGTGAGCACCAAGACCGCGATCGTGACCGATATGATAATCCTCGCGATCACCCCAAATCGCAAGACCCAAACGCTTTCTTGTCAAATTTGCCACCTGGCGTGCCCATCCCTCCTGGGTCAACTGCATTAGATACCATCAGTCAGACACTTGCAACTATGAGCCCAGCTCAACTGGTCGAAGTGCTTGCCCAGATGAAGGTGTGCTGCGGTTCGCACCGGCGAATGACACAGAATTAATGATGCATGCGCGGATCTTGTTTGTGTAGGCTTTGTGATCACCCACCCGGATCAAGCAAGGGCGCTGCTCGTTGCGCATCCACAATATGCGTATGCTTTGTTCCAAGCATTGCTGCTGAACAAAATAGTAGACCAAAGTGTTCTTCAGGTATGTTCTCATAATTTCGGTGTGGAGTGACCGTCAAGCGAAATGGCAATTGCACAGCGTATGCTTCAAGCAACTGCGGGTAGTGGTGCTCCCCCTCCGGGAATTTCTCAACCGCCCCACCACACAATGCAATACCAACAGCCTCCACCCATGCACCAGCCCCAACCGCACATGCCTCCGCCAATGTCCGCCCCTCCTCCCACGCCAACTGCTCCGCCAAGCATGTACCCACACCAACAGCCCCCATCGCACATGTCGGCTCCGCCGCAGCAGCAATCTTGGTATCGGCCTCCTCCACACGCAGTCCCCCCGCCTCAGTCAGCTCCCATGCCCGAACTGAACATTGATCCGGCGCAAAGGGTCCGTCCTGATCTGCCTACCTGATTTAGAAACTGAAAACTCATGTGCCTGGATGTACAGCAAATGCTAATGCAGGTACTCAGCTTAACTCCAGACCAGATCAATGGCTTGCCGCCTTCCGAACGAGAGGCGATCCAGAACTTGGTATGTCTGATCTGAGTCTTGTTTGGTCATCTTCACTCACTCTCTGTCAAAGCGGAATCAATTTTGGGAGGTATCTCAGCGTAGTGGATATCTGGAGCAAGGGCTGGAACATCTCTAGAGCCGTGAGCATTCTAAAATAGCTACCTTCTGCATCTCGTGTCTAGCCGATGATCTCCGATGGCTGTCCTTGCCTTTCGCATTCGTAGAATGATTACCTATTCTTCAGATCTACTACGTACTATCTTTACTTACACCAACTTGTTCGCGAGACTCCGTGACTTCTTCAGCGCCAACAGTTTCTGTTCAATCTCTACAAGTGGCGCCATCTCGCCTTTGGACTTGGTGCCGACGCTCATCCCGGTTTCGAACGTTAACCGAACGGCTATCAAGTTCTTCCTGCCCGACAACTAAGTTGTGTGAATATGCTATTGCTGGACAATGCAATGCTATAGGGCTCTCACCAAGAATGAAGTTGTACTGTGCAATTTCGCCATTGCGGATCTTTTTCGGTAGAGTGGTCTGCTCCGTTGTCAACGTCTGCAAACAGACCCAGATCGGTGAGCCGAGTGGCTATCTCTTGAGCGTATTCTTTCTGTGAAGATGATATATGTCAGCATCAGATCGTCACATACCATCGGAGTATACTCACATATGGCACAGCGACAGGAATGACAACCACTTGACGAGGCGAAAGCCAGAAAGGCCTTGACTCGTCGTGAGCCAAAGGTTAGAGAACATGATCGGAGCAAATGACTCACCATTTCCCGGCAAAGTGCTCCGTGATGATCGCAATGAAGCGCTCCAAGCTTCCCAAGATCGCACGATGGATCATGACAGGACGTGAAGGAGGCTTATCAGGGTTTGTCATCTCGTCCGCGGAGCGATACTTCAACTCGAATCGCTCAGGGAGTTGGAAATCGAGCTGTATGGTCGCACACTGGAACGATCGGCGGAGGGCGTCACGGATAGTAATGTCTATCTTGGGACCATAGAATGCACCATCGCCAGGGTTGACTTGCCATTTGCCTGGGTATTGTTTATCGAGTGCTTTGGTAAGTTGCTATAAATTCAAGGCAATAAGTTTGCCAGTCGTGGTGTGCTGTGAAGGGGAAACATACCTCTTCCGCAGTATTCCAAGTCTCGATGGTGCCGAGATAGTTATCAGGACGAGTAGATAGCTCGAGTGGAACTCGAAACCAAAAAGACCATATATGTGCTGCATGAAATCAAATAGCAAACCGATCTCATCTTCGATCTGCGAGGGCATGCAGAACACGTGCGTGTCATCC
>NW_024538388.1:0-8489 GCF_016628075.1 Suillus paluster
TGTGGTGATAACGAAGGTGAACCAATTGCACTAGTGTCTCTTCGGCAAGCTCATGGCACTCCAATCAGGATGTAAGGGAACTCGTACACTTGCGAAGCGATTTAAAGAGTGGTTTAAGGCTTATACTTCAGATCAATTTGAAGGTAAGTTTGACTTGTGTACCCCTCAAACCGTACGTGAATTTTGGCTCATATGCATCCTTAGATTATGCATGGACTCAGACTCACAGCTTCTTTGCGCTGATGGGTGGTTTCATGCTCTATGTGGACGATGAACCCTACCATATACTATTGCCTAATCAACTTCTTAGTCTGGTGGAGGATGGATCTATTGATCTCCCTCGTCTGACGGCAAAACAGATCCACGACCGGAGCAAAGGCAATGCAATATCAAAAGGACTGATTGTCCTTCAGGTGGCTTCGTTTATCCTGCAGCTCATTTCCCGCGGCATTTATCACCTGGAGATCACGCTTTTTGAGGTGGGGACACTTGCTTTTGCGGTTCTCAATTTCATTACCTATGCTGTGTGGTGGAATAAGCCTCTCGATGTACAATGTTCCCATCCAGTCTACTGGAAGTCCACCAAGGCCAAGCTGGCAGAGGTCAGCTTTGATGGGTACATCTACGCCTCAATCAATTCTACCGCTGCTGATTATGTTCTCCTTAGTGTCTCTGAAAGAGACCTTCCACTATCTTTGGAGATCATCGCTGTTTCGCTCCTTGACTCAACTGTGCGACTTGCTGGCTTTGATACAACATCCCCTCAACGGCTACGAGTCGCAGCGTTAGATGGCGACATCAAACTAGATCCCCGGGAAAGTGATGTTCTTACTTTCGCTGGATTTGTGATGGGAACCACGTTTGGCGCCATCCACTGTGCCGCTTGGCTTTATCCCTTCCCCACATACCCAGAGCAGGTCTTATGGCGCGCAAGTGCCATCTATATTACTTTCGCGCAATGGTTTCATTTGCTGGTATACCTCTTGTTTATACCGAAGACTGACAAAAAGAAAACCCTGAGGCTTGTGTTTATCGCATTTTTTCCTGGGATCGTGTCGTACATAGCAGCACGTTCCATCCTCTTCATACTCATGTTCACCACTTTACGCAGTCTTCATGCTGACATATTCAAGGCGGTGTCGTGGGCTAATTTGGTGCCGCACCTGTAGTTACTATAGCCCTTGCTCGTTGTACTTGTGTTTGTGTCGCATTTAGGCAACAGTATTTATGTAAATTCGTACGACATCAATATTGTATTTGTATTAGTCACACCTCCCCCGCACGCGAATCCGGGGAGATCCGGTGAATATTGGGAAACAGATCCGGAACGACATCGTCTGAGCTTCTTCGGGCTGGCTGGGAGAGGTACGTACAAGCTAGGTAAACACTCATGAACTTCACTTGCGTTGTTGTCTCCTCTCTTCGTCCATGTATCGACAGAAAGTCGAGAGAGAGGAACTTTTTTTTAAGGTTAACGTTGATTCACAGTAAAATGAATGTTCGTTGTTTTCTGAGCTCAAGTTGCCTCTTTTTCTCCTTGGTCAGGTACCTGCCTTCGCGTTGACCGTCCCTCGGATCCAGCTCGCTCGACACTTCCATCGATGGAGACTCTCACCCCCTAAAATACTGAAGCTCGATGGTGACGTCTGACTCAACCCACGAGTCCTAGTCATCCAACAAGTTCATCGAGGATCTCGAGCACGTCCTTGCCGAGGCCGACATTCCTGATTACGACAGGTTGTATACTCTACAGCACCAGAAACCTCCTTTCAATCACCTGGAGAGTTGAAGTGCTTGCGTGACATTGCAATTCTCGGGGCTCATCCTTATAACTGGCCTCCTTAATACAATTTTAAGCCAGGCCCGGCCACTACCTCCTATGGACATATACATGCCATGCTGGCATTCACATGACGAGTCGAAGCGCGTGCCAAGTTCTAACCGTTGTTTGTCGTTTATACTCGGAAGCCCCTGCAGTATTCTTATTCAACTGTAGTTTTCCTTCATGCTATCTTCCCATATTTCTTGTTGAACAAGATTTTCAGAACCGGACTCCCGCGTCACTAGGACTTTCTTACCATCTTGATTCGCTCAGTCACCTGCGAGACAATGGACACGAAGCAAAACTGAGGCGCTGGCTGCATCTGCCGAGTGCATGATATGTATTTCTTTACGAGTTACTCATCCCGGCCCATAATTATGTGCTGAAAAACTATAGGAAAGCCCAATCTCCAAGAGAAAATGTGCCTGGCACCACTGAACTCTTTCGCAAGGTTTGTACGTCAGATTTAATCTCATGCAGCACGCTTATCTCGGTAGATAAGTAGATGTCCTCAGGGAAGTTCCGATGTCTACTTCGGTCCCAAGATACAAACCCTGACTTTCAGTATTCCCATCAGCAAGAGCACTCGAACGATTAATGACTGCTTCTCTACAGTCTCTATGGCTAGGGACGGCATGTGATTGGCGAACAAGGTGGGAGTTAACCAAAAACAAGTACCTACGAGAACAAGTCCAGAGCCTTACGAAAAGTGTTCCATCAACGAGGAGTCTTTGTTAACCGAATCAGGTTTTTAGGTCATTGGACACTGCTTGCTGCACCGCAACACCAGGCGAACATTCTCACTCCTGTCAGGTCCCATTAAGATATGACGCCTGCCAATCAATCAGGGAAATACTAATAGCGAGCATTTGACATGCAATGTCAAAACCTCCTTCCCGAAGCATCCAGCAATGCGCCTACTTCTCTGCGTTCTCTACCTTGTTCGAGGGATGCAAGCCGCGCCTACTACTAATCCAAATTTTACCAGTGACGGCTCTGAAGCCTCGTCATGCGCGAACTATAGAACCCTGTGGAGCATCGTCCTTACTTGCGCTCTGACCGTCTTTGCATGCACATACAGTGCCATCCACCCCAATATTCCGAGTCCTAAGGACAGTCCCGTTCGTGTTTTATTGCTACACTTGGGCATCATGGTAGCTGCCCTGCTTGTTCCTGAGCTGCTCGCTGTATGGGCATTGCGCCAGTGGCTCTGGGCTCGTCATATTTCAACAGAGTTTAGGAAGCATTTCAGCGTTCGTCATCCACAAGAGCGGTTTGAAGGTGAGTCCTACTGTTTAACACTCTGGATACGTTCATTGGGGGACTCAGCATGTATTTCCTTAGAGAATGAGTGTACTGAAGTACTTCAATACGAAGGTGAACTCCACATTCCATCTTGCATCCTGAATGTGTTTCCTTATCTCTTGCCTGTGCCTTAAGATCATGACGGCACCCAGGCTCTCATAGCACATGCTAAAAGTGAATCATCTGCACCAGCGCACGCTAAAGGTAAATCATCTGAACTAGTGTTTCTTTGGCGATTCATTGTATTCCAACTTAGGACATGAAGGAACATGTACTCTTACGAAGCGATTCAAGGAATGGTTTAGGGCTTATACTTCAGAGCAATCTGAAGGTAAGTTTGACTCATTATTTCTTGAATCGTACGTGAAATTTGACTCGTGTGCATCCTTAGATTACGCATGGACTCAGACTCACAGCTTCTTTGCGCTGATGGGCGGTTTCATGCTCTATGTGGACGGAGAACCTTACCATATACTGTTGCCTGACCACCTTCTCGATCTGATACGTGCTGGATCTATTGATGTCCCCACCCTGACAGCAAAGCAGATCCGCGATCGGAGCAAAGGCAATGCGATATCAAAAGGATTGATCATCCTTCAAGTGGCCTGGTTTATCCTGCAACTCATTTCCCGCGCCATTTATCACCTTGAGACCACACAGCTCGAGGTAGGGACACTCGCTTTTGCGGTTCTCAATTTCATTACATATGCTGTGTGGTGGAATAAGCCTCTCGGTGTACAATGCTCTCATCCAGTCTACTGGAAGTCGACCAAGGCCAAGCTGGCAGAGGTCTGTTTTGATAAGTACGTGTACACCCCAATCAATTGTACCCCTGCCGATTATGTCCCCCTCAGCGCCTCTGAAAACGATGACCTCGAAATATCTATAGAGATCGTTGCTGTTTCACTCGTCGACTCAGTTGTGCGACTCATTGGCATAAATGTCATGTCCCCTCGAAAGCTACAAGTCCCAACGTGCGACAGTGGCAACGTCAAACTAGAACGTCAGGAAAGCAATGTTCTCACGTTGGTTGGCCTTTTTATGGGAACCATCTTTGGCGGCATCCACTGTACCGCTTGGTTTTATCCGTTCCCCACATATCAAGAACAGGTCTTATGGCGCGTGAGCGCTATCTATATAACTTTCACACAATGGTTTCATTTGCTGGTATACCTCCTGTTTATTCCGAAAACTGAAAAAAAGAAAACACTGAGGCTTTCGTTTATCGTAATGTTTCCTGGAATCCTATTGTATGTAACAGCACGTGTCATCATCTTCACACTTATGCTCACCACTTTACGCAATCTTCGTCCTGGCGCATTCGAGACGGTGTCGTGGGCTTATTTGTTGCCGCACTTGTAGTTCTTACTTGTGATACTTGTTATGTACTTCATACTTGGCAGCTCCGTGCTCCGCTGTATATCCGCTGTATATCTGCTGTATATTATATGTATTCATTACTCAAGCCTGAAAATGGAGGTGGTGAAAATCAAGAAATGGTCGTGACAGATCTCAATTGTTCACCAGTGCATCCCTCGCACTCCTCCCAGTGTGCACCAGTGATAGAATGACTTCGCCGGACTGTACCGATTATTGTGTTGTAGGCCCACAATTAGATCTTGCGATATGATCTCAGAGCTGTTCTGGCTACGGAGGACGATGCCGAGGATACGGACGACAGATGCCTACGTATGTGTGTTGACATTCTAAGTTCCCCTAAATCTGTGACCCACTAACTCAGACGTCCATCCATCAGCGATGGTTGTGTATAGAAAGCCCTTTTAAAGCTTCTGGATATGTTTTTGGACATCACTAGCCTGTCGTAGTCTGGATGATACATGTTATCGACTCCACCTAATGGCGTTAACGGCATTGCAATAATCCTAGAATAACCGAGTTCTATATCGAGTGCTATCGACTATGGTATAAAATGCGGGTTATCAAGTAGCTACTGGTGAATAGTCAAGTACCAGGAAATGTGGTGATATTCGTCACCCGAAAGACCTTTTGACGAGACGATGAACTCGCCGATTTTAATCACCCACTATTATGTACCTATTTACATGATGACCTCAACCGGATGGTGGTGATTGGCACTTTGTAAGCTCGTGATCCTCACCAATTCAGCAGGTGATCAGGTCGGTGAAATTCACCTGTTTTTGGTTTCATAGTAGTACAAAAGATCAGTAAGTGTGCCCGGGGTGCCAGTAAGTACTGGGGGTAAAACCGCCCTTGTCCCAGTTTGATAGTTGGCATTGCTTAACAATGACTCTGGAATGACCAAACTCTATGTTGAACACCCGAGTGAACTCTCGACCAATGATGAGGCATAAATTCGAAGATAAGTATGACTGGGTCACTAGTAATTGGAGCTGAATCGCCACCACACTCAGCTTATCTTGGTTGAACGGTTAGGTTTGGTCTTGCGGCGATCATCCAGTCCCCATCTCATCGCGTCTTGGAAGGGTGGCAAACGCGAGACCTGATGCTAATGCATGATCTTCAGTTCTTCATTTGTCGGCGGCCCGTACATGCGGTATCACACGAGATGCGAAAATGGAATGACAAATCCGGGTGGGGCTGTAGAGCGAGAATTGAACTTTATGTTGTGTAGACCATACATCACAAAAACACTTGAGATGCTCGCCTGGTGCATATGAGTATGTATGACACACTGAGGCTTTCGAGATACTGCTCACCGGTAGTAGAGGAGCAACTGTTCCATTGAAGGGGAGTAGAACTGCGCGATTCATTTACTAGGCGTGTTGTAGGTATGTAGAAGAGAATCCTTACCGAACATAATATAGAACACAATTCCTGCTAGCGTCGACGTGCCACAAATGACGATGCCAATCGAACCTCACCATCTTGTAAGATGACTTTTGACAAAAATGGGAAACCGTGTGCGTCCCTAGCTGGAATAGTAATCAGAGGGTGTGTCGAGGGTTGAGAAATTGATTCGCGTTACCCAGGCGGTAGGCTTTCAGCAGCATCGATCCGACGGCCATGTCACGTCAGAAATGAAGAAGATAACCATGACGCACTGACCTCTCATATTAGAAACATTCCATACGCGAGGGAAAACTACTTGAAGTAGAGGTGAAACAGCCCCCTGAGGTATAGCCTTGATAGTCTAGAACGTGTTAGAATATTTACTCAAGGTGCAAGCTCGATCTCGCAGACTCACATGTCAAAATGTTGGCATTACTGCCTGCGCTATACGGTGACACAACAGATGCAAGAGCCGACTCAACGAAGAGAGAAATCCCGAGGGCTTTTGATTCTTCCTCAAAGTGCCCACGTCCGAACTATCAATATTTCTGGTTAGACAAAACAAGCTTTAACGACATCTTCATGGCATTGCTAGGATAAAACACTTACTCTGAGATAGGGCCACTCCAATGCCATACATTCCTGCAACATGTAAATAACTTCTGGTGGAAACTGGGTCGTAGTCCAGTCACTCACAAGTTTGCGTGAAGAGCGGCGTGACATGATTCAGTGCTCAGATCCACCAAGAAAATATCTGGATTGCGACAATGCTTCAGCTTAAATCAAAAATGTGATAGCAATTTGAATGCGCACGGTACAGCGGCATGATCATTGTATCGGCGAACATCATGTACCGCGAGGACAAGCACAACCACCTCCATTACACCTCAACGGCGAGACCACACGAGTCAATTCAGAGTCGATGTTCAAAAACCAATCATGGACCTCTATGACGGGATAGCCGGCCCAATCACTTGATAATTAATGTCAGTGCTGGTGAACGGCGAATGCTGATTCGAGAATGGCTTACTGTGCAGGTACTGAAAATTCACGGAAGCTCGTGAAAGTTTGTTCCACGTACCTTCAATATTAATGTTGCTCGTCATCAATTGCAATCGTTAGTACAGAAGCCAGTAGAGTGGAAATTGATTCAGCCATTGTGGCATGGTGAAGTCTCGATATGGACTTCATCCACAGCAGCTTGGGGTACATAGACCTCCCATCTACACAACTTTTCGGCATTGCAGTAAAATCTTGCTGAGTGGCTCAAATGCTCAATTGAAAGATTACAGCACATTGGAGATTAGGTTGTGCCAAGGTCAACCCACCTGTCAAAGTCTTTTTGGCTTATCCTAATTCACAATGCCGAGTATTTTTTTCCGAAGTTCATTATCAAGCCCCCTTTTCCATCTAGACAGTGGCGTTATGCGCCCTCCAGTGTTTGCAACGTGTCTGAGAAGTGGCCATCGGTGCGGGAAGTACAGCCCAGTGTGCGTATTGAAAATATAACGCCGGTAGGCAGGTATCGGAGCCGACGGAGAGGCAGCGATGATCAATGATCGACATAGAAGGTCTTGCGAAGGAGCTTTGGAATTCTGTGGATGATGCGACCTTGAGATGAGTTGCTATAAGTGAGGTAGGAATAGAAGAACCTCCCTGATTGACGTGCTCTCCCACCACACCACCGGTACTTCCCTGTGTGTAAGGACGTCAGGGAGATTGAAGCCTATAAGATCAGTACTCAGAGACCAGATAAGCGTGGATCATTTGAGTTTGGGATGGCTGACTGAAAGTAGCACTGTCCTTGAATAGCGAGACAAGCTCGGCATACTATTTCAGGTAATAACAAAGAGCAAACGCAACTGACAGTGAAATAATCACGATTTTCTGACCATACCATCAGAAACCCCTTCCTCGTCCCCTTCCTCTTCCCCGACCACGTCCATGGTCCATCCCTCGTCCCCTTCCCCTTTCGCGCGCATCATCCTTCTTCCTGCCTTTCGGCTTCGGTGCGTCGTCCACCAAGAGGGTATCTAGAGGAAGGGCATCAGGGAGCACAAAATAGCGGATGTTGTTGCCACGAATTGATAGGGAGTCGAGGGATGTTGGGTCCCTATTACGGGCTGTCATCTTGACAGTTTTAAGGTAGGTATTCATCTGCATATCGACACCTACAAATAATTAGAGTGGTATAAGACTTGCGAAAACGAACCAATTCGACGAACCGGTGATTGTTCCATGTACTACTGAGCCATTCTTGAGCTCGACGGTCACAGTCTCATTATTGAGTTTCATCAAGAATCTGATGAAAATAACTTAGGGTCAGCGCCCAACCCTTGCAATGCTCGAATGGAGAAAAACTTTTGAGATTAGTGGAGTACGATGAAATAAGTGCGATATTCACCTTAAGCTTCATGGTGAATATCTTCCAAAACGTTGGTGAGTGACATAATGGAACCTGGACCAATTGTGGACGTTGTCATTGGGCTGCATTAGGCCGAATCCCTCGGGCGGCCAAGCCACGCAAAAAGCCGAGTTGAAGGAAACAACTCAAGCTGTAACTTAGTGAACATATAACCAATTGTAAAGG
>NW_024538389.1:0-8489 GCF_016628075.1 Suillus paluster
GCGACTCAGGCGCTGGTTCAAGTTGGTGTTAAACAGGCGTTGAGTCAGGTGGGGGTCGTATAACCTATAGAAGACTGCAAGTTCCGTCGTTTATTGCTTCGCCAATGCGTTTTGTTCTGCAGTGCGTAGCTGGCGGATCACTGAATTCTGGAGGGTGTAGTATCATACACACAATAGCTTGCCATGTGGCCCACGCCCAGGCTGTTCTCTGAGTCGCACACTGAGTAACGTGCCTTAAGACAGGCCACTGAACTCTGTCTCCCTTAGCCAGACCTATAGAAGAAGGAAGACAGTCGTTCCTTCTAACTGAACACTGGCAATGACAGTGGTGAGTAATCTTTTGCTAAATCTTTGAATAATGGTCCGTGTCCGTTAGCTAGCGCGCAGGAACTTTCGCTGCGAGGACACCGTGTCCACTGACAGAGCGGCGGCGTGTATCTCCCCAAGAATGATACGCGGTAAGATACTTAATTACCATGCCGATGTAAGTATTATGATCCACCTCACTGCCCTTGCACTACCCCATGGTAAACTACGCTGAGTCCTGACCCTGTCTTAGGTGTTGCGGAGTAATCATTTTTTGGTCTCTTAAAGACGCTCAGTTGCCATGGCTCTGTCTGTATCCAAAGCTCCGCTTGGTTGTCTCGATCTGGGTCTGTCCCGTACGATCGGGCCCAGGGCCTCTCAACAACACCAAGGTTCCAAGAGTACCGCTATATTCGCATAGCAGTCACGGTGGATCGCAGTCTGATATTAGCACATGGTGCGTCACTTTAAAAACATACTCTTAATCAATTTTCCCTGCAGGGTTCGCCGTCGGTTTCCCGACGTCTCGGAAAAACCTAGGCGATCAATCGATGCAGAACGTTGGAGCGGAAGAAAATGTTTGAATACCGCCGAGACACTTTTGAGGGACAAAATTCCACTTGGGACTCCGTAAGTAGACTGTGACATTCATTAAGCGTAACTTCTTCAGCTGCATGTTGAACTTCAATCAATGTTTTAGGAACATCAGGCGGACGTATATCATGCTTCCTATCATATTACCTCCCTTTGATTCTCTCTAGTGGATTATCGAGGACTCGGTACCAAAACGGAAAGATGGGATGTCACATCATTCGCCGCCTTTCAAATTTCCAGCTTTGGCTTTCACCTCTAATCGACTTGCGACCTAGTGGCCTTTTAGGATGAATATGCTGTAGTGCGGTATGCCGCATCACGATTCTCGAAAGGAGAAGAAGGCTTGTATGTCGGGCCTTCAAAGCTTCAGGTTTGGTGGGAGTGACTATGCTCCATTGGAGCAAAAGAACTTCACGTGCATCCGATCGAAAGCCGTTCTTCTCATACAGAAGCATGGTCTCCGAATGTGCCTGCTCATTCTGATTGGTCGGTAGCAATACTGGCTGCTTTCTTGGACCCCGACGCGGAGTTGGCATGCGGGTATGCTCAGACTTTTTGTTTTGCCGCGGGAAACCAGCCGAACTTTGATTCATAGCATGTTATGGTTTCATCAAAAATTTATTATGCTGTAAATCAACTAACTGACTTGCGTTCTGTGCGTTCCGTGTGTGGAGTTTCGTCCAGGGTTGTCCTCGTTCTGGTATTCGAATTGTTGATCTTCTTCAAAGCCCCATGACATCACCCCATGAGCGGGTCTCATCGGAAGTGAGCGAAGTATTAAAGTGAGGTCTCCGTTGGACTGGGGGTTCCACGGACAGGGACTATGCACTCGGGGTCTCCATGGCCCTTTCCATAGCTTATGTCAGCACGTAGAGTAGGCTCCAGAATCCAGTGTGTCCGTAGAGTAGCATCACCACCATTTGAGGCTGTTTTCCATTGCTCTAGGCTGAGGCCGCTGGAGTGGCAACTCCAGCTAGTGTGAATGCGAACTGTGACCTGGTGGAGTGGATTGACTCTGACTACGACATCTGCCACTGAAGGACCCTTGCTGGCTCCTGTCGGCTCTACTGGTCTCTACTAGCCCCTGCCAACCCTCTACCTGATCA
Organism: Suillus paluster; assembly: GCF_016628075.1. Classification (NCBI taxonomy): domain Eukaryota; kingdom Fungi; phylum Basidiomycota; class Agaricomycetes; order Boletales; family Suillaceae; genus Suillus; species Suillus paluster. The sequence continues at coordinate 2,007 of NW_024538389.1, forward strand.
CCCCCTGCTAGGGGGTGATCCACTCCATCGCTGACCCTGCTCCACTGTTTCTTTTCTTGTTATCCTATGAATCCCAAGAAGGGGAAAAGTGCCTGGCAAGATAGGAGTGAGCGGGAGGCTTGTTTGCGTTATCCAAGATTAGATGATGGAAGTTCTTCAGCTACAGTCATAGGCCCAGACGATCTGCACTAAGAACGAAATGACGAGACCATTTGAAGGTCAGAGTGAATGCGCCAATGAGGTCGGCGATTTTTGAAACGACGAGAAGGCTAATGCTCGTCGACCCAATGCAGCGGCTTGGACAATAATATCTCACCTCGCGCTTGAGGAGGAGGGATCCGGATCCGCGTTCGCCGGAGGTGACTAGATTTCCCCTTAGATTGAGGTTTACGCCGCGCTAGTATTCCGGAGGAAGGTTTCCTGATATCCATAGGCTTCTTACCGATTTGATCGTTAGCCAAACGTTGGCCTATAATGTTCTCGTCTTATCACATATGTGTACTGGCGCGCGGTTGGTGCTACGTTTGAGGGAATCGATATCTGGGTATGATCATCTGACACTTTGTGAAGGCTGTTCACCCACGGTACTGGTGATCGGGCGGTGGAACTTCGGAACTGAGAATTATCAAACCTTGTATTCCAGTTCGCAACGAGAATAAAACTATACATACCTATTGAGCAGACCAATAGGATACAAGGTTCGACACGTTTTAGGGTAGACGCGGCAGAACGCTACCAGCGAAGATATTGACAGCCGGGTCCACATTCAATGGCTGTGTCCGGTACATGGGTAATGGACAAAATAGAGCAATGCGACAGGATGTCATTCACAAGACTGGAACTCCTGTCCTGGCGCCCTGCTGTCGAGCATGCAGCACAGCATCCACTCCCGGATTGCGTTTGGTATTTGAGAAGAATAATGTGGGAGAGGCGAAACCGTCTGATGAACTGTGATGGTCCATGATCAAATGGTTATGCCACTGGATGCCCGAATGTAAAGTCAAATATCGATGGTCCGCGCGAGCTCAGCGCTCAGCAGCGAGGTGTACCGGCACTCCGACGCTGGCAGATAGCAGATATTCATATTCCACAAATTGGACAAACGCGTTGAATTTTTTGATGGTCCACATTAGGATTTTGGATTGGGTCTTAGATTCAATGGCGCTTATTACTTACTCCCGTCTGTTTGAGTAGTCACACATAGTGACAAGGACTGCTTACATTCTACGTTTTGAACAGCTCACCTTGCTTGAGTTCAGCGTTGCTGCCACCAGTATTTGAAGGCCCTGGTTCAACCGCTACAAGAATCTTCGTGATCGGAAGTCAGTACCAGGGGATGGACACCGTACAACACCCTTCGGCAACATGGGAAGCAGTCTCAAATGGCATTGTATTTTACAGGCGCCAACAGCTGTACACGCTACCTGGAAAGCTCCCGAACCTGTCTGACTACCTGATTGCTGGGTGCAAGAATGGTGGGCCGATAGGTATGTGCCCCGTTCAATTATCCAGAATTCACCGGATGAGAAGTGGCCTAGCTCTTATGAGAGATACCTCAAAGCTAGTTGCACTGGGTCGCGGAGGACCTCCATTTACCAAATCTCAAATCCAGGTGTACTCGCCGGCCGGGGAGGGCTTGCTGCTATTCAGTGTGGATATTCTGCATTAGGTCGAGAGTTCGGGCAACTAACTTACGCTTTTGACAGTGGGATCAGGGAAGAATAGTGCGGTTCGGATGGACTTTCGATGAGCGACTCGCGATTTTGAACGAGGAGGGCGTGTATCGTCTGTACGACCTGCAAGGCGACTACCAGCAGTTTTCGTTGGGAAACGAGGCGGCAGAGTTGGGTATAATCGATGCTAGAATACATGAGCATGGGCTAGTCGCATTGACAGGTTCACTGACTCTCCTGGAGGTGAAAGATTGGGAAGGTGGGAGGCCACTGGCGCTTGCAACCCCTGGTATGTCATCCTTATTCATACTTCGTGTCTGGCACACATCGATTTTCGGTAGGGCTATCTGAACCCCCTCATGCGTGGGCTGTTATCCCTCCGGATCAATCGATATCGAGACATGTTGAGGTGCTGCTCTCAGTGGATGCCACTATCCTTGCTGTGGATAACCTGGAAAGTGTGGACCAACGCATATCCCGTGGACCGTTTGTACATGTCTCTCCTTCGCCCAACGGCAAATTTCTTGCATTGTTAACTTTCTCCGGGCTCCTCTGGGTCGTTTCATCGGACTTCCAACGTGAACTAGTCGTTCTCGACACAGTAACTGTAGGTGCTGAGGGGCCGGTTAATCAAGTGGAATGGTGCGGTAACGATGCAGTCTTGGTTACCTGGAACAATCTCGCATCAGTTATTCTGCCATCACGAGATAACCTGGCGGGAGAAACGCTGCGGTTTGGGCTTTCTCTCTTGCATATACAAATGACTGATTATATCAATAGATATCTGTATTTTGGTGGTACCTTTGTCGTCACGGAGGCCGATGGTGCCCGTATCATAGGGCAGGACGTTTGCGACTTCATCCAGAAAGTGCCTGGTGAGTTCGCTCGAATGCTACTTCTCGCAAGTGAAGCTTGACATTCTGCGTACAGCATCTTCGGTATCCATATTCCGTCCAGGCTCAACGTCATCGTCCGCCATCCTCTTTGCAGCTTGGGAAAGTTTCCTACAACGATCGCCCAAAGCAGACGAGAGCATACGAAGCATCCGATCAGACCTTGCTGCGGCTGTGAATGAGTGTATTGATGCTGCGGGTCATGAATGGGAGCCTCATTGGCAAAGAAAACTGCTTAGTGCAAGTATCCTGCTTCAAATTGGTCCTTCAGTGTCTGATTGACGACTTATGATAGGCCGCGAAATTTGGATGGGGATTCCTAGATCTTTATAATCCCAGCGACTTTATAGCTATGGGTCAAGCATTAAAGGTTCTGAATGCTGTCCGTTTCTACGAGATCGGAATTCCTCTGACATATTCTGAGTAAGTTCAAGATCCCCATCGATCCATGTGATCGGAAGTTGATTTCCTCGCAGGTATCAATATGTATCCCCGACGCACCTCATAAATCGTTTAACGTCTCGAAACCTGCACCTCCTCGCTATCCGTGTTTCTTCCTTCCTTTCTCTTAAGCCTGATGTTGTTCTCAAACATTGGGCGAGTGTAAAGATTGCACGATCCAAGTCTTCGGCAGTGGACGGCGAAGATGATGAAGTGTGCAGACTCATAGTCGACAAGTTTGAGAAGCTCGGGGGCGGAGAGGTGAGCTATGCAGACATTGCCCGGCGAGCTTGGGAGGTTGGAAGGACAGGGTTGGCCACTAAGGTAAAAGTGCTCCTTGTTATGGTATCTTTATTCTCAGAGATTCTTCATCTAGCTACTGGACCACGAAACTAGGGCCTCGGATCAGGTTCCATTACTACTCACCATGACAGAGGACAGACTAGCTCTAGTGAAAGCGGTTGATAGCGGCGACACTGATCTCGGTGAGTAGCGTCTTGCACCGGGAACTTTGACTTACGCAATTATCAAGTGTATCATGTATTACTACATCTTCACAAGCGCCTTCCTTTAGGCTCTTTCTTCAAATTGATCGAGGATGGAGGGGAACAGCTTGCACCGGCAAGCAAGCTTCTTCAGGTGTATGCGCGGGAGCAAAACCGAGAAATGCTACGAGACTTTTACTACAGCGATGATAGAAGAGTGGAAAGTGCAACTCTGGCGCTCGACGAGGCAGCTCAAATGACTGTACGCGCGATATTTTGCCAGTTATCTGTGATTTACAAGTTTACCCAGGATCCTCATGCGGTGATGATAGCTGTGAACGCGGCAGAGAAGTTCTTTTCAGAGGACAAAGACCGTCCATTCGAGGCCAAGGTGCGACTGATTCTTTGCTCTGTGATTGTTCGCTCTCAGTGTCGGCCTTTCTTCTATAGATGATGAACGAAAGTGTTCGCTTGCTTGCGCTCCAGCAGCAATTTGAGAAGGACTCAGATGGAAAAGTCAAGTTTTTCGGCCAAAGCGTCTCAGAGACGATACGCACGTGTGTCTTGAATGGCATGAGCAAGAAAGCCGACCGCGTCAAAAGCGAGTTCAAAGTTCCAGACAAGCGGTCTGTCAACTGTGCAGTGTTGAGGGGCTTTTAGCTTATGCTACTTTTTCTAGATTTTGGTATTTGAAGCTGCATGCGCTCACAGCAATGCGCGATTTCGACGCACTAGACGCGTTTGCGCGTTCAAAACGGAGTCCTATTGGCTACGAGGCATTCGTAAGACATCTTGTCGAAGCTGGTCACCTCAAGGAGGCGGCTTCGTACGTGATGCGATGCGATGGCCCAAAGCGCGTGGAGCTTTATGTGCTGTGCGGGGATTGGCGTGCAGCGGGCAGAGAGTGCAGGGAACGCGGTGACAAGAAAGAAATGGAGTGAGTATTTTGGCTCTCGTTTGCCGCTTCCGGACTTATGGTGGTTGAAGACAACTCAGGAAGTCGTGTCCTAATTCCCTTATAGCAAGAGAGTTGGATCAGCTTGCGGCATCGATGAAGTGAATTTCCTGCCTTCGAAATGCCAGATTTCAAGGTTTTGGAAGGGAACGCCCCGACCTTCTAGGTATTACGTCTACTATGCTGTACCCGTTGACCAGATTTGTTCAATGTTGATGATTCTGTCGCTCAGAAACCATGGCCACATATCATGAAGCAGTCGTTCTCAAATATCCGTTCTCCGTGAATACTGACCAGTGATAGCCCTTAGATTAGGCCCGTCTCAAAGAGCCAGAGCGTACAAAACCATTGTTGTCATAGTATTTGTCTGAGACCGTAGATATTAAAGGTTGACACGGACTTCACATCGACGTACTTGCCTTTCCCGGATTCTGCAGAGCGCCAAACCAAATCTCCCGTCCAAACAATGAACGGGTTTATGTACGAGTGTGGACATGATCACGCTACACGAGATTCTCCTAACCTCGCGGTTGTCCTGACAAGGCTTTATTGCAATTGGCAATGCTCTTCAGGGTTTACTTACACGAGTGTATCACGACGGGTAGAGCATGGCGATAAGGCCACACATGCCGTCTTTTTATTTGATCGACTCACATCACCCATGGAAATCCTGGACTAACTATGGTGGAAGAGTTGATGATTGTCATCCATAGTCCCTCAAGCTCGTTGAACCGGAACTGACGGTTCCCGAGTCGGCATCGGTTATTGGACCGCACATGTCCGCAAGGTCCGCAAACCGAGCCAATCACAAGGGAAAGTTTATACTTACAGGGCCCGTGGCATGCTGTGCCTACGCTACGAACCCATCTGTCACAGAAGATTCATTATAGCAGTCACTAACATGTATGGAGGGATAATATTTCTTCTGATATGCAGGATGCATTTGGTGGTATTGCTACCACAAGGTACTCCTGGATACGGGGGGGGGGGGGCACTGTAAGCTGTAGCACGGACTCGGGTTAGGTTTACCTTTACGTCACTTTAGGAAAAACGTGTCGGGTCTTCTAATCGGAGATGAAGTGCACGATTACCTAATCAATTGTGGAGGTATTGGCAAACAAGAAAATCCAATTCAGTGCATTAAACTATACCCGGTTCTTAAGTAACTCACTCCTTTTCTCGACTCTCATTTCATTCTCGCTCGCTGCCATGTATGTCCTTTTTATTTATCTATATGTTCATTAGACCTTAACTTTTTCGTAGGTCGGGCGTAGACCAGCAGACCGCAACGTCTGCTACGACAGCCACCTTCGTCACCGCGCTTGTCTTCAACGCGGCAGTCTTTGGAATTGAGATTGTCTGTTCACAGTGCTACGTCCATACTTCAAACAAATCTATGAGCCACGCACACAAGTTCCAATTGAGAAGTATGTGTTCATCTCAGTCTAACTCATCCTAGGCTGCTCACATTCTGTTCACCTAGGGACCGTGTCAAACCTCTCGAAGCTGGAATTTTAACTTGGCCCATCGCCCTATTCAAGACAGACTATCGTGATGTTCAACAGGTCAATGGAACAGATGCATATCTTTTTGTCCGATTCCTGCGGATGATGATTCGGGTTCTTCTGCCTATCTGGTTGATTTCTTGGATCGTGCTGATGCCCGTCACCTCTGTCAATAATTCGATGCCTAACAAGACTGGACTGGATCGTTTCATTTTCGGAAACGTTTCTCCTGATCACCAAGCTAGATATGCCGCCCACATTATCCTCGCCTATCTCTTCACTTGTGAGCCCACCTGTTATACAAGACTTCAATTTGACCCTCCTCACTATCAGTTTGGATTTACTGGAATATTAGGCGGGAATTGCGACACTTCACCACAGTCCGTCAGCTGCACCTCGTCAATCCTGTCCATTCCAGATCTGTACAAGCGAATACGATTCTTGTAACCGGAATTCCTGCTAGATATCTTTCGGAGCCCGCACTTCGCTCGTTGTATTCCAACCTTCCTGGTGGTGTGAAAAAGGTGTGGC
>NW_024537643.1:0-177029 GCF_016628075.1 Suillus paluster
GCAGAGTATCGACCTTCGTTTGGCGCCGAGTGGGGATCAGACATAGGTAATTCGGCATTGTGATGAAATAACTAGGCTGAGCTAGAGAGAACGAGTATATACTTGAAAAAGATGATTTATTGGCACGATGTGTAAGAGGAATATAAAACCCTGAGGTGCAAGATGATCATGGGTGCCTGAGGTCTCCGAAACAAAGTGTCGGCAGGGACATGGATACGATTCTGATTCTGATATTGTACGAATCGGAAACAGTATTGAGCTTTGCGCCTGGTCGATTTGTATAGATGTTCGGTCCCAGATTTAAATTACTTACGTCCTACTTTAGATACACTGCTGCCGTTGTTTCGGTCCTGCGGTGCCGCTACACCTTGATTAGTTCTACATACTATCTTACTATCACGCGTACAACAAGAGAGCTGTGTTCCTGTAAATCCTCTACGACAGGGGCGCCTTGGCTGCGTAACGATCCGCTACTCTGGTAAATGCATTGGCACTAGCCAACACTAATAATATATCTGCTTCAGTACTTCCGCTTCTCATGCGAAATACACATCCCTGTTTGCACATAGCATTCAACCTCATTCAACTTCCTCCATCGAGATGTCGCTCCATTTAATTGCAGCGAGCAGTGGAGCATAGATACAGGTATCCGCGTACTTTGGTCTATTGCCACCCAGTTTAATGAAGATAGCTAGCGCACACTCCATGTCATCGACGCTCACCAGTGATCTACGTACACGCGTCTAAATACTCCTGTTACATAATCCTCACAAGATGCTCGTTCCAGCGTTAACCACAGGTTGAGCTCGAGCAGGCGCCATTCCCACTTGTCCAGCACTGCTCGTACGCGGATACATCAGTACGCCGTGATATTACAGCAAGACAATAATTTGCTGTGCATGACGGGGTGGAACGCCCAGACATGTCAAGCGGCAAGAAGTAACTTTCAAACGGGGTCCTCGGTTACGCCGGAACTTGGGCAGCGTGTTTGTATCTCAGCTAGGCCGCTTCTGCGTAATGGTCTACATGATGATGAATTTTTGAACGCTATACATCAATGGCGAGTGGATAGGTTATGCGATGCTGTATGCCATCGATCCTTCCGTCGGCATGAATGATTCTGTGAATAGTTCGCTTGTGCGATGCTGTGTAGCATCGATCCTTCTGTCAGCGTAAATGGCCATGCGATGCTGTGTACCATCGATGCTTCCGTCAGTGCGAAAGTTTCGGTCTGCGATGCTGTACCATCTCCATTGGACATCTCGGGGATGTTGCCACCCCAGATCTAAACACACCCCACGTCATTCCACAATGAGTTCAAGCCGATCAGACGAATTGACGTGTGTACTGATCATGCTCTTGGACGATTGCGAATTTGCAGAAGACTGATGATGTTGAGAAACGTGCTGAGCTCTGACACCGAGAATCAACGTACCTTGAGCCGTCTGGCGTCCACGATATAATACTGTAACCTGCACATACCATTGGGACATAGCAGGGTTTACGACGGAGATAAAGGATTCCAGGTGAGGAAAGCAAATGATAACACGTAAACGTGGACCGACACCCATTGATCTGGAATGGGCGCAACTTGCTAATCAATATTGGGCCTTCACGGAAAGGAAGGTGCTTATTGTTTCCCGTGTACCGCAGCTGCCGGGCGCCAATCGAGCCGATACATCAGGGATCTTCACGGAAAGGAAGGTGCTTATTGTTTCCCGTGTACTGCAGCTGTCGGGCGCCAATTGAGCCGATACATCAGGAAAGTGATTCGGCGTGCATATTGTTCGAGGTGATTACGTTGACTGCCAGACCCGCCACGGGCTTCGAGCGTAGACATAAAAGCAGAAATATCGCAAAGGCTACCAAGCATCCTCTCGCTCTCGCACCACTTCCATTACCCAGAATCTGCGAGACGTTAGATCCAGCGTTTAGAATGAGCACCTATTTGCAAAAGTTGTCTTACTTTATGCTTCGTGGACTCAGGACGAAAACTTACCATGGGTTTACCCAGATCGACGCTAACAAATCCCCCGTCGGCGTCGTCTCCACCATTGGGGCAGACCCCTGATCAAGATTCGACGGATTGGCCCTGCGGTCGTGTCTTGAGTGCCTTGACAGACTCCATGACAGGATAGACTATGTTTGCAATGAAATGCTGGGGCTCCGTGTCCGCATTGCAGAGCTTGCCAGTTATCAGCCAGGAGTCCCCACGGGGGATTCAGGCGCACGAAATAGCAGTGCTGATCTACAAACAATAGTCGATGATGAGCCTCAGAACATCGCCCTCGACCAAGCCGATGCGATTTCTTCGTCGTCGACTCTGCCCGACCTCTTCCTCTTGCCGCAACCAGCAATTCATGACCAACTTTCGGGCCAAGAGCGCGGTCCTTTAGGATCTGTCGGAGTTATAGGATCGCTGTTAGAGGGTGCAGATCCTCCTTTCGGTCGACTTTCTCAAGGTAAATTCGATATTCGCAGCCTTTCCTCTAAACGCTTACCGTGTGCAAATAGATGTGTTGTTCTATGGGACCTCCAGTTTCGTCGGCGGCGAACAACCCTTCCCTGCCTCAGGATGACACGTACTCTGAGGGGCAGACCTTGGCTGACTCTTCAAAACTTCTGCTTCCCAGTGCGCAGAGTAGCCAAGAAAAAGTAATGTGTTCCTGGCCCGGATGCTCGAGGCTTATCAAGAAGGAGAACCGCACTCGCCATGTGAACGAGATGCATTGGCGGAAGGTTAAGGCTGTCTGCGCCGGCTGTGGAAAGGAATTCGCGCGCCCGTATATGAAGAGGGACCATATCCGTCGGGCCAAATGTAAAAGTTCCTAGATTTAGTTTTCAGGCACAGGCACCTTCAATTTTGTAAATATTTTCGCAGCCATTTCTGTAGGAAAAGAGGATACTCTCTAGGAGTGCCAATGTTCTCTTGCTATGAGGCCATTTGAACGCATTGACAATCTCTTTACCCTGTCCCGGGGTCCACACGCTAGGCACAAGTCGTCGGAAACGCCAAGTTCAGTAATGGTGGTCGCAAGTTCACCCTTTCGAGGGGGCCTTGGTCAGTCGTTGGACAGGGAAAGCCCTAAAGACAGATATGGAGGAAAGGAAGATGGAAGGCGATGCGCACCAATGCGAATAAGATTCGATAAACTCATTTCGCGTGCAAACATATCACGCTGAATCCAAGGGAGCTCAAAGCTGATGGTAGCGAGTTGCACGGTAGCAGATAACAGCAGATAACACGAATAAGGTGGGGTCCGACGTCCAAGGAAGAAAGACTGCGCACTAAATGGACATGCCGGTGATAGTTTATATTTAGGAATCATGCCTTTGCATCGCCTCCGGACGCTGACCCCATGGGCATTATCAGGGGTCCTGATTTGCAGCGAAGAATTAACGAGCTTCGCTTCTGCTGCAGCGCGGGGTGAACATATTCTTCGGATTCCGTCCCCCCTTGATTTTTTCATTACCTACACACCGAACGTTCCATCTTTTGAATGACGTGCACGTCCCTCGGATGAAGCCCCAGGTCTGCGACGATCAGCCAATGCTACGTCTACTGTTCATGCGGCTGCACAAAGATCGCTTTCCTAGTCACATATCCCGAGGCTGAGACGATGATACCGCCATCTGGTTCGCAATTTTTTTCAAGGGAATCCTGCAGTAGGAGACGAATCGCGCTACGTGGCCCGGTGGAGAAAACACCTCACCCAGCTAGTGCAAGTCCACTGACGGTTGGATTGTTCATGAGTGCATCTTTTACCATCAGCATCGCAACTCATCCAGATGCCAATATAGTTTGCACGTCCCCCCGGTGCAGTCTCCACAATCTCACTCTGGATTGTCATTGTCAGGCAATACATCGCTGTTGCTCGTCCCGACCCTGGTTGGACGCTCGGTAAATTCATACGGCTTTGCACAACGCGTGGGACGTGCAATGTGAATGCAGCCCGATGATTTCGCACATGTTCCAGCAGCAGAAGAACCCTTTACATTTTCTGGGGAGGATGAGTGGATCTCAGCTTATGGTTTAGCGACGACTTGCGCACAGGTGAAGCAGTAAGGGTTCTAAGCCCCCCCAGATAACATCCAAGATGCCTCAATGGGTTCATTGGCGCCGGCACAAGCTTTGAATCTGTAAGAACCCAAGAGGTTCTAGCGAGTTCGAAGGGGCGTGGAGACCGCTAGTGGGAAGAGGATGCGCTGTAGAGATATATTAGCATTAAAGAAAGTTATTCGACAAGGACCGTGATGGGTTTTGAGACGATAAATGATTGGATATAGCGATACTGTTAGATGACGAGTGCGAGAAGGAGAGTCGATACTGGTTATTATTGCCTGGCGTAGTGAGTGTACATGTGCTACTTTTATTATTTCGAATGCTAAGGGTCCTCGTGTATGGCTATGACGAATCGATTATGTGAAAACGAGCGCTGAAGGGAGTGGCGTCGCGCCTGACAGGGTGGAGTGGTAGAACGGAGAGAAAAATGGTACGAAAGGATTAGGTGAGTGGCGATGTAAACGAGTATGATAATTGACGAAGTAACGAGAGAGACAGCGTTATAGATCGAGTCCAGACTGTAATGATCGTGAATAGGGCGATAATGACGAGAGAAGGGTACTAAGGGTCGAATGAGTTGGTAGTGACGAGGAATTAGCGGTAGATTTGAGGACGAGGACTTGCTGGTTGACGGTGGTGGTGGTTGAGGTGAGCGTTAATTCGGCAGCTTCCGGCGGTAAACGATTGGTAATCCTTACAACTCTCATGGTATCAGTTCTTCTTACTCCAGCTCTAGTGTCGAAGAAAGCGAACCTGTGAAGTGTGAATCAGCCTCTATCATTCCTGGCATTCTGTCGCCCGTGGCCAATAGCTGTTTTCAATGCCCATACAAACATCCAGTTTGACATCTTCAAAGCGGCCTGCCACCTTACTCTCAAGGTCAACCTGTGGATGATGATGATGGTCAAGCCACCCTGCATTCTCAGACCACCCGAGACCGAACACACCTAGGACGTGGACAGTCATGTACTCGTTAGACGCAGAAGGTGATTCAAAGAAGTTCTTGAATTCTGGGATGTCCCTACAGGCCAGCTGCTCACCACTCTCACAGAACGATCGAATCATATTGTATGGGAAGACGCTTTTGTGAACTTTCTAAGTAGGTCCTTTGCTTGGCCGAACACCGCTATGCATGTCATAATCGCAAGCCGTTCGGGACAGTCGGGCAGCTTATCTATACTGAGGTACCGGTGAAATATTACGTGATTGCGCTGGTCGTTGGGGTTCGCTGCAACTGAGCGAAGTCAGACAGTGATTGACTCCATATAGTAAGAGATGAAAAAACTAGTACACCTTCTAATTCCAGACACAACTAGATAGAGTTTGACATCCAGCTCGGAATAGGCGATCATGCCAATTAATTTTGCAACACATGGTATCGAGTCTGATGGCCAGGTTGTCGTATCCAGGGACTTTCAAATATCCCTCACTCCTGAGATCTGGATTCTGAAATTCATCTCCGTTCTGACAAAGAGCTCCAAGATTCGGACAACAGTGCAAGTGTATGTTGACATACTAGACCTGCCATGGGCATACACTGTGAACTGAAATTCAGTCTGCAGGCGACAGCCACGGGCCTCGAGCGCAAGGATAAAGGCAAGAATCTCGCAAAGACGAGTAAGTATTCTCTCCCATTCACACCACTTCCCTTGCAACCCAGAAGTCGGATTCAGCGTCCAGAATGGGCATGTATTTGCGTAGGTAAGCTTAGCTTACGTTTTGTAGACTCGGGATGACAATCATGAATCTACCCAGATCGACGCTCCCGTTGTCTTCGCGGTTAGGGCAGGGCCCTAATCAAGATTCGATGGGAAATACCCTGCAATCATGTGTTGAGTGCTTTGACTGACTCAATGACAGGATGATTTGCATTTACAGACGGCGCATGGGATAGCAGCATCGATCTTCAAGCCATCGTCGATGATGAGTCTCACACCATCGCGCCAGGTACGCTCGATGAGTCTAACACTATTCCACTGTTATTGACTCCGCCTGGCCTCTTCTTTAGTTCAATACAGCGTGATGAAAGTAGGTGAGCAGCAGGGTTACCAGTGAATTTTTTTGTTTAATATGGCCCTGGCAGTTGCAGTGTGGTGATGATATCCAAACATCGAACCCTGGTGCTCCTCGCTTGGCCAAGGAACGATCTATGGGCACTTGGACAAACACATTATGGCCACCAATCACAGGTAATTGCTCGACTGTTTCCAGCAAGCTTCCACAGGCAATCTGACAACGGCATAGATGGGCTTCTGATGGATTACCACTATGTTAAATGAAATGTGGTTCAGTTACAATGTATCACTGGATACATCCGGGGAGATTCTCATGCCAGATTCTGGTGGCTTCCTGTACGTATCTTCTTTGATCTGTGAGTCGAGACTGTATTAGACTTCTTTTGATCCAGTACTAGATAATCAACGCCTGCCTCCTCTCGCGCACACCCATACAATTTTCTCCTCTTCCACGATACCCACTGCGATGATTTGAAACACAATAATCAGAGATTGATGTCTCACAACTTCCACAACTGTAGCACGATATCATCCTTCCCTTGTATGTGTCTCTGTGGATGCGGACAAACATTATGATCGTCTCTCTGAGGCCCAAAAGTTCGGCTTGATACTAAGTAATGTCACTGCACCGCAGCTCATGACTGTCGTAAAAATTTGCATATTTACCCGCCAGTCTCCAATATTGTACGTTATATCGGTTTCACATTGCATGAAGATAGGGAAGCTGATATGTCCCGCTTATGGCACATGCAGATCTCACAGGTGTAGGAAAAAGTGCGGTATGCATGCATGCGAACCTTCTCATATCCCCCTATGGCAATGTACTCATCAACAGCTGCGGAAGGGCTCGAGTAGCAGGCTAGTATGAGCCACCGAGCTAAACAGGACTTCATCGGGAGTAATGCGCTACAGCCTTTCGAGGTTCCTGACGTCCATGATACACTTGGCTCACCAAAAATACAATGTGATATTTACCCTTTTGGATGCATCACATACCAGGTTTGCAATGGCGTATTTACGGGGCTCTTGTTCTCATTTGTGCGGCCCAGCAGCCGTACATTTGCAGTTGTCACCAGGTTATTGTGGCCGTGCTCAGGGATGCCAAGCCCGCGCATCCTGATATCCTTGCGATCGAAGAATGTGACTGGTACTTCATCGAACAACGTTGGCTCGAGATATCAGGGTGACCTCCCATTTCTGATATTCGGGATTTCACATCGCTACAGAGATGCTGACTGTGTTTGTACCAGACGAGTTTGGCAATCAGCTTCATGCATATTAAATGAGGGTTCGTCGGTTTATGACACAACTTGGGGGATCCATAATATCAATTCGATTGTCACACTCCAAGGCTTGCGACTACTGAGCCACATTCCGGGTTGCATTGTCCAGAACTGTTCTATAGCTGTACGGGCGTCCGATTCATCTCTTGCTATGAATGAATGATATGACGATTAATTCCTAGTTATAGCGTATGTGTCAAGACAGGACACAAATTCAAATCATAACCTGAGTGCTTTGTGATCCCCGCTGTGGCCTAGCGGTGAAAGGACGTCCACCCAATACTACTGCAATCATAGCGCGCATGATAGTGTAGTCCTAGTGAGTCCCGACGGGAATGCTCAAGGCACATGTTACAAACAAAACAGGTCGAATCATTGGCTGTGCACGACGGGTGGAAGGCCCAACTGATATAATTCAAGCGGTAGTGATTAACTTTTGTAGCGGGTTGCGTCGCGACAAGGTCAATCAATGCAGAGGTACCAGTGGAATATAGCTTGATTGCGATGACCATTGGGATTCGCTGCAATTAAACGAGGCCAGACGGTAATTGACTCTGTATCACAGAGCAGAGAACGAACAAAGGCCAAACATAATTTCTGTTTCGGAATATATTGTGTTTGATTCATCCTCGGAATGGACGAAGCAAATTAATCTTGCAATGCGAGGTAATGCCCCAGCGAGTCTGACAACCTCCCAGCCGAGATCAGAGCTCCGAAAAGTCTATCGGAGAATGGGTACAGTTACTGGGCGCCTCGCACTTTTGAGCAACCACTTCTGCTATACCTAATCATCATCGAATCGAGGACACTACTCTGCCTGCTGGTAGACTTGTACTATAAACGTACTCACGACCAGGATAAAGGTGATACTTACATTGTAGTGAGCGGTCTAACAAAAGACAGCAAGAGTCTATCAGTGGGACTGGTCGACTGTGACCGTTGCGTAATCTGGGATATACGAGCTGTCGGGTCACCGGTGGATAGGGTTGAGGGGCTCGCAGTCTAGAGACGCGACGAGCTAGGCAAAGACTGATGCAGCTAAGTAGTTTGGCACTGCTTCATCGATGCGTCAATGATCCGGAAGAAAATTATATGTGCTCGACTTAATAAATTTCAAGGCACATATATTTTCTTTCGTCTCTCGTGCAACGAGGCGACCTTGTGGGTCGAAAGAGTTATGAGGAGAGGATCCAAAATCATGGAGCGTCCGCACACTGGGAGGTACATATCAGTCTCGCCGTACTAGCTCTTGTTCGAGTTATCGGCCTCCCATTGTGTAAGGACGAGTACTTGTGTTTCAAGATCATTCCACTTGATCTGGGCGCGATCAGAGGGGAAATGATAATACCTTCTTCTCAGTAACAAAAACAGGTTCAGTCCAGGGAGACCATCGATGCGCTTTCAACGCGCAGCCGATCCGCGATGCCCTTCCCCCATTCAGCAGGGCGATAGACCTGAATTCCCTGAGCACCAAGACGAATGGCATGCAACTCAGATATGGTGTACTGAAAGTCCCAGTTCTCCTGCGACTTTCATGTGAAGTAGATGAGCTCCTCGCCAGTGGAGGCGTAGAAGACGCGGATATTCTTGTACTAGGCGCCATCTTCCTGCTTGACTGCAGGGAAGCGTGTGAAGTGAGAATTTACCGATGCCTCGATGGTATACACGAGGCGTACCTGGCCGCTCCCATGTTGAGAGGTATGTTCCGCGCGGAAAGAACTTGAGTTCGACGATATTTTAAACACTCAGTTCTCGGAGTACTGTAGAGTTACGACCATAGCTTCGCGCCCTTTCGGGTGTGACCATGTCACACTTAGCTTCGCAGCTTCGTAGGCCCTTGTGACATGTGACCTATCCAAGTTAGCTTCGCCCCGACTGACTCGGGTTTGCAACCCGACTCGGTGCAACAATCTTCTCTCTTCCTTTTGGTGGTGATATGGACCAAAAGATCCTCACATCGTTGCCTTGGGCCCTCTGCTATGGGCACATTTAGAATGGATAAAAGGATGGTCAGCTGCATTCCATGTGAGTCAGAGGTTGCAGGAAATACTCAGGCTGTTACGGCTGTGTTTACGTTACTTCTTTTTCCCTTGATCTACGCTTACTATGCATGTCTCTTATCATGCTATATTTAGTTCGGTATTACTCAGACGCCTCATTGCTTATGCATGTGCTTACTGATACTACATATTATTACGTCACACCCTGTACCCTCTGTACTATATAAACCCTGGCTAGGTGACGCTGATTCTTCAGCTTAACCTACGCTGGTTTTCCTCTGAACATCTGACTTGATTCTAAGTTACCTCTTCGGTACTTAGCCTTGACTTTACTTTGGGCGTTCTTAAGACTGTTGTCTTGAATGTATCAACAGACCTTTGGTCTTATTTGGTTATTATACTTCGGCGTAACACAGGCCGCTGAGGCCTCGAACACAGGTGAGGGAGAGGACAGCGCAGATGCATAGCCAATACCCTATATAACGATTTTTGGTTGCACTGCTAAGTTAGTGCTAACTTGTCTGTAGCGATTTTGTTGGCGATTTTTCCTGTTTTACCGCTTGTCACAAAATAGCTTCGCTCCCCAAAATTTAGTGTGACCGTCACATCAAATAGGTTCGATTCGCTGTGGGGTGGGACGCGTGACGAAGTTACGGTCGTAACTCTACAGTAGCTGTGCACCTTCGGCTAGAAAGATCTTCACACTAGGATCGAATTAAGTCAGTCGGGTGGATCACGCGAGCACGAGGCAAGACGTACACAGAGGGTTGAACCAATGCGAATAAGATTCGATGAGGGTTATTTCGCGGCGATCATATCGCGCTGAAAGGAGAGCTCAAGCGCTCAAATTTCAAAGCTGATGCGAGCACGAATAGAAGAGTTGTGGGTGCGCACCAAAATGGATATGCCGGCGGTAGCTTATATTCAGCAACCGTACCTTTGCATCGCCTCCGGGCGTTGATCATCGATCAGCGCTGACCCCATGGGCATTATCAGGGGTCCTGACTTGCGTGAAGAATTAATGAAGCTCTTCGCTTCTGCTGCAGCGCGGCGTCTTTCGTCCCCCTTATTTTTTCATCACTTACACATTGAACGTTCCAGCTTCTGGCTGACGTGCACGTCCCTCAGACAGAGCTCCAGGTCTGCGACGATCAACCAATGCCACGTGTACCGGTGTCCTGCTGTTTATGCTGTACAAAGATCACTTGCCCAGCTACATATTCTGAGGCTCAGACAACTGGTGAAGATAATACCGCTATCTCGTTTGTGACGCCGAGAGGCATCGCAATTTTTTCAAGGGAGTCCTACAGTAGGAGATAAGTCACGCTAAGTATTAGGTACCTCGCCCGGTGGAGAAAATCCCTCACCCAGCTAGTGCAGTTCTACTGACGGTTGGATCGTTCATGAGTGTCGTTTACCATCAACATCGTAACTCATCCAGATGCCAATATACCTTGCATATCCCCCGGTGCAGTCTCTAAAATCTCACTCTGGACTGTCATCGTCAAGCAATACATCAGTGTTGCTCGTCCCGACCCTCAGAAAATTCATACGGGCTTTACACAATGTGTGGGACGATGCCTGTTGACGATGACGATGATCAGGCCCAAGCCTACATCTTCAGACCACCCGAGACCAG
Organism: Suillus paluster; assembly: GCF_016628075.1. Classification (NCBI taxonomy): domain Eukaryota; kingdom Fungi; phylum Basidiomycota; class Agaricomycetes; order Boletales; family Suillaceae; genus Suillus; species Suillus paluster. The sequence goes on from NW_024537643.1 coordinate 11,001, forward strand.
AGATATTTAGGACGTGGACAGTCATTTACTCGCTAGACGCAGAAGGTGATTTAGAGAAGTTCTTCAACTCTGGGATGTCCCGACAGGCCAGCTGCTCACCACTCCCACAGGACGATCAGATCATATCGGACGGGAAGACGCTTTTGCCAACTTGATAAGTAAGTCCTTTGCTTGGCCGAACACCGCATTGTATATTACGATTGCAAGCCGTTCGGGACAGTCGGTCACTGCTCTCATTATAAGAAGTTCCCGGAACTAATCTCTGCTAGGTGACCGATAGTGCATTTCTGCACGGAGTACTTGCCCATATCATCTCATTGGCTTCGGGCACGTACATATCACTCGCGTGTTCCGTTCTTTCCCCCCTAATTGTGTTGGACTAATTGATAGTTATAACAGGGGCCGAATTTCGACCATGCGCAGCCAACCCTGGGGTTCAAATCTTTCAACAGCGCAAAAGGTGTTGACATCAAGCTGGGTCACACCCCTTTGGCCTTCCGATAGGTAACCCGGTGACTTTAGCCCAGACGAAATCTCCTTTTTTGTTGTTGGTGTATTAAGCGGACAAAAGTTTGGAAAAGTATCGTTTGAATAGAGTGAAAAGTTATCGTTTCGATCAGGACTCGATGCGACTGTTTGTGTTACATCGACCATAGCCCAAAAGGTTCACTGCCCTGAATTCACGGCATTGAAGCCATCAAGCGCTCAAGCACCATGGACGTCTAACTGACATGAGGTGTCTGCGTGTAAGTATGCAAACGGCTGTAATTGATGGATCTTGCCTTGGTTAAGGCAAGGTTTAATACTTACCTGCCGCTGGCTGCGGAATTTTGGTGGTCAGGATCAACGGAGCGTAGTACCGGTATTCTGCTAATCGTGCACACCTTATGTAGAGCACTAGCAATAATCTTTATTATTCGGCAATAGCATCTGAGATTGAAAAGCTCGCGACACAGGTTTTCCTTTCGTCCCGTTTTGGTCGGAGCATGTAGTCAGTAGCTCATCTTCCGCTGCTGTTGATGAGTACATTACTCCAAGCAGACGTGAGACTACGTTAGAAGGTTCGTATGTGTGGGCACCGCACTTTTGCCGGCACATGTGAGATGCGCATGTGCGTGCCACTTCGTGAAAGTGGAGTCTGGGCGATGAGAGTTATATCAACTTATCTTGATGTAATGCGAAAACGACTGACATACGATCGGGGACCAGCAGGTACACCAACATGCTGTTCCGGCAGTCATGAGCTGCGGTGCGGTCATATTGGGGAGGACTTACCAACGCCAAATTGTGGACCCCCAGAGAGACGCTGGTGGAAAGTGAGGTACTTATCATTTGCCTCATACCACATCTGCCCTTATTACAATGGCACGATCACGAGCCTACCAACCTAAATGATTCTGCCTTTTTGTCCCATTGCGAGTTTTGGTTAGAGAAGGTCGGGAGGAAGTTACTATGGTGGAGAAGCTGCCCGTCTACAACTACCGCCGGTGGTAGTGAGACAGATCCCCGGCAGCCGGAGGAACAACGATTCAAGCACGGAAGTTACTTTTATAGGGGGTAGCGTTGCGTTAAGGTCAATCTATGCAGGTAGACTTTAGTATGAGAGGACGAACAGACTAGCGTGTGGCCAACGCGACTTCTGATACGACTGCAGAATTCTACCATCCGGAAGCTCGCTGATTTCAGCAACGGTGGTCGCCAGTTTATCCTTGACTTCATTCTTTAGTCTACTTTGAGGGAAGTTGGGTCATCCATTGGTCAGGGAAAGCCCTAGAGACAGACGCGGAGATCTTGACAAGAACAGGACAGGTAATGCGCACCAATACAAATAAGATTCAATACGGCTATTTTGCGTGCGGTCAAGATGGGAAAAAATTGGTGGTTTTTTGTCTACTCGGCTCCAAATATGAAAGGATGCAGGATTGGAGTGCCACGAATCAGTTGAGTTAAAGTTGAGTTACAGTAGTAAGCAATGGATATGCTGACCTCGGCCAGGCACAGAAGGAGTTTCAAAGAGGTGCCAAAATGGGCATGCCGGCGGTAGTTTAAATGTAGGAATTATGCCTTTACATGGACGTTGCTTCTGACCTTGGTCGTCGCATAATGTTTCACTGCTCGCCCAACGCGTTTTCATAACTTCTCGTGCATTGATCATAACTACCAAGTGTCTAACACTATTTGCGAAGGCCCGCGAAATCAGACGGATTTGACTTCCTGTCTATATTGTTCCGAGGACCAAGGGTGCCTGGGGGGAGTTAGTAGGAGTAAGCGAAACGTTTCACGATTGGCATTACTTTCATGCATCAAACCTCGAGGCATGTTCTTTGTCTGCTCTATATGGTACTTACTACTTTATGGCGTCGGTATTTTTCATGATTCCTCATCTCTACACATACCGCCGCCCGCAGCTAGAATCAGATACTGCCTTTCCCAAAGCTCCAGCGCCTTTTGTCACTTGCGCCGTCCGCGAGTCCTGCACCTTCTGCACCTTCCGCCCCTGCCATAATCATGCACCTGACATCACTATCCCACCCCCTCTCGCTCTTCTTACAGGCTCTCGCACTCCACACGCCCTCTTGGCCTCCATTAACGGGTAAGTTTTAAACGCCACCAAGTTCTGTAAATGAGCAGCTGGGCGCACATACCTGAATATGGGTGAAAATAGTTCAATATGGCCCTGGCAGTTGCAGCGTGGTGATGATATCTGGACATCGAACCCCAGTGCTCCTTACTTGGCCAAGGAACGATCCGTGGGCACTGGGCAAATACATTTATGGCTACCAATTACAGGTAACTCCCTGACTGTTTCCAGCAAGCTCCTACAGGCAATCTGACATCGGCATAGATGGGCTTTTGATGGATTACCGCTATGTCAAATACATGTGGTTCAGTTGCAACGTATCACTGGATACATCCAGGGAGATTCTCATGCCAGATTCGGGTGGCTTCCTGTACGTACCAATTTTCCCTGATCAGTGATTTAAGATTTTACTATCTTCTTTTGATCCAGTACTAGCCTGAGGAGGCCTGACCGATGATCGATGATTGGCACCTGCCCCCTCTCGCGCAGTCCCGTACAATTTTCTCCTCTTCCAAAATACCCACTCCAATGATCCTCGGAGGTCGATGCACAATAACATCCTTTCCCTGTACGAAATTACCTACGTCCTACTAGCTATCGCTTCTCCGTGGATGCATAACGGATCCTTGAGCTTATATCTTGATAAACGTTATGACTGTCTCCAATATCGTATGTTATGTCGTTTTCGCATTACATGGAAACAAGTAAGCTGATGTAATTATCCCGCTTATGGTCAATGTGGATCTCACAGGTGCGGGAAAAAGTGCGGTGTGCAATGTGTATGCATGTGAACCTTCTCGCATCCTCTTAAAGCAATGCGCTCATCAACAGCAGCAGAAGAGCTCGAGTAGCAAGCTACTATAGGCTACCGATTGCATGCTCCGACCTAAACGCTGGCAGGACCTCATCCGATTCGGAAGTAATGCGCCAAACCTGCCAGGCTCCTGTTCTCATTTGTGCGGCCCGGCAGCTGTACATTATCACTAGGTTGCCATACTCAGGGGTGCCAAGTCTAATCGTCCCGAGGAGATTGTCGTTGGGTCTTCATCGAACAATGTTGGCTCGAGATATCAGTGAGCTGCATTTGCCGATTCGCAATCAACCGCCAAGCTTCCATGTGGTCTGCCTAGGGAGACTAACCTAAACGGGACCTCTTACATCAGGAGCGACGTGCGATGGGCTGCAAGCTGCGCCTTGCCAGTTGCAATGTTATATTACTCGTTTAGATGCGGTTGGTCAACAGCGTACATTTGCAGCCTTCTTGTTCTCATTTGTGCTAGGTTTAATGGGCCAGCAGCCGTACTGTAACATTCGACCAGGTTGTTGTTACCACACATAGAGGTGTCAAGACTAAAAAACCCTGCCCTTGACAATTGTGACTAGGACATCATCAAGAAATGTTGGCTCAAGATATCACGGCGACCTCACATTGTTGATATCCGGGATTTGATGTATCACTACAGGGATGCTACGTATTAACTGTGTTTGTACCAGAAAAGTTTGACAATTGAGTTTCATGTACATTGAATGACGTTTTTGGGGATCCATAATTCGATTCTCACACTCCATGGCTTGGGACTGCAGACCCCTACCTGGTTGTGTTAGTCACCCGTCCAGATAGGCGCTGATAGTATCAGTCACATCCAGACATATGAAGGCCATGCGGGTGTTCAATTCATCTTGCTAATGAATGAAATGCGTCTAGGGTTCTTCTGCCTCAGTAATCATGACTCAAACGCCTTTGTCATCCTGGATGCGGCGGTGAATGGATGTAGGATCCAGCCAGGCACCGCGATAGCGCCCATGCTAAGGGCAGTCATAACAAGAATCACAATGAGAATTAAAAATACCTTTCCTTAAAGTTACAAATCAGACAGGTCGAATCATTATTATTGACTTGAAACGCCCAGCGAAGATAATGCGAGCGGTAAGTTTTGTAGCGGATAACATTGAGGTAAGGGTCATAAGGTGAACCAATGGGTCTGGTAGACTAGTAGTGGTTTAATCAAGTGTGATTGCGCTGACCGGGGGCATTGGGATTCGCTGCCATTGAGCAAAGTCGGACGGCGATTAATGACTCTATATCGTGGATTGCCATGGAAGAGAATGAAAGGACAAACGTGGCTAACGCATTCGAAAGCTGACCCCTAGACTGTAGCAGATTAACGTCGATCGATTTGGCACGGGCGGTGATTAACATTGGGCCTTGGCGGAAAGCGAGGCACTTAATATTTCCTGCGTGCCGTGTCTACCGATACCCTCGTGTAGCATGAGCATTCCATTCAAGGTGAAAAAGCAAAAAAGTACTCAATGATTCGGACACTGTACTGCCAAGGTTACGTTGACCCGCCAGACCCGCCACGGGCCTCGAGCATGAATAAAAAGACATGAATCTCGCAGAGGTTAGCAAGTAATCTCTCACATTTATACGACTTCACCTGCCACCCAAAATTTGCCAGTCAGATTCACCGTTCGAAATAAGCATGTATAGGCAAGCTTACTTTATGCTTCGTAGGCTCGGGATGGAAAGATGAGCTTACCATGAATTTACCTAGAACGACGCCAACAAACTCCCCGTCGACTTCGTCTTCGCGGGATCAAGTTTCAATGAGAGCAGCCCTGCAGTCATGTCTTGAGTACCTCGACAGGATAGACTGCGCTCACAGGGAAATCCGCACCCGCTTCACGGAGCTTCTCGCCAACTGCCAGTCAGAAGTCACCATGGAGGATTCGGGCGCACGGGGTGGCGCCGCTGACATCCGGGCGGAGGTTTGGCCTTGGGCCATCACGCCAGGTGTGTTCGATGAGCCTAATACTATGCCATGGTTGTTGATTTCGCCCCACCTCTCTCTCTCTTACCAGAGCAATTGAAATTCTATCGCCACCGTTCGGACCTAGAGAGAGAGTACCGTCCTTTAAGATCTGTCAGGGTTGCTGGTACCCTGTCAGAGGGCGTAGATCCTCTCGTTGGTCAACTTCCCCAACGTAAGTTCGCTATATGCGCAACCGTTTTTCTTGAACGCTTACCATGTGCGACCAGCAGTCAGACGCGACCAACAACGGTCCGTTACGGAGCTCCTCGCGAGAGACCAGGAGGAGATCGCCATGGGCACACGGGACAGTCCCACTGACCTCCAGGCAATCGTCGATGATGGGCCTCAGACCATCACACCAGGTGTGCTCGATGAGCCTAATGCTATTCCACTATTGTCGACTCCGTCTAACCTCTCCCTTACCAGAGTCATTGGAATTCCGCGAATGGCTTTCGGTCCCAGAGTACGGTCCTTTAGGTTCTGTCGGGGCTACTAACGCCCTGCCAGATGGTGGTGATTCTCTCGTCGGTCAACTTCCTCAAGGTAAGCTCGCTGTATGCGCAGCCGTTTTTCTTGAACGATTACTATGTGCGACCAGATCCATTGCTCTGCGACACCTCTAGTTCTGTCCGATATCAGTCCGGTGCGCAACCCTCCCTGCCCCAGTATGGCGCGTACCCCGAGGCGCAGACCCTGCCTGATCCCCCGGTCAGACGCGACCAACAACCGCTTCCTCATATCGTGCAGGGAAGCCACAACAAAGTCAGGTGCACCCAGCTCAGGTGCACAAAAGTTGTCAGAAAGGATGGTCTCACTCGCCATATTAATGAGGTGCATCGGCGGAAGGTTAAGGCTGTTTGCGCCGGCTGTGGAAAGGCATTCACGCGCCCGTATATGAAGAAGGACCATATCTGTTGAGCTGAATATAGAGGTTCTTAGATTTTTCTTTTGTCAACTTACGCACCTGCAATTCCGCCGCTTCAATTTTGAAAATCCCTTCGAAGCTATTCCTACGTACACTGTAGGAGCACCGGTGTTCTGTTGCCACGAGGCCCGTTTGCCAGGCATGAGTGATCGAGTAGATGAACTTATGGAACCGAGCCGACTTCAGTAATGGTAGTCGCAAGTTCACCCTTGACTTCGTTCGCTACAGCCTACTTCGAGGAAGACTGGGTCATCTATTGAACAGGGAAAGTCCTAGAGACAGATATAGCGATCTCGAAAGGAACAGGAAAGGCGATGCGCACCAACGCGAATAAAGATTCAATATGATTGTTTCTCGTGCGGTCGCATCGACGCTGATGGGAGAGCATGCAGCTGAGTTGCTGGGCTTTGGCCTCCTAAACTGAATCCCTTACATACTGAACGTTCATGACTTCTGGCTGACACATACAAAGCTCCCTGTCTGTGGTCCACGAGTAGCCATGACAACATATATGACAACGCATACCTGTGCCCTGCTGCCGGCGGTACTGCATTCTCCCTTCTTAGACGTCGCTCAGTACTCACTCCCAAAGGTCCCCTGCGCAGCCACCTTCTGCGAAGACCATTTGCCAAGTAACATGTTTCGAGATACCGGTGTCTCGTTTACAATGTCGAGAAGGAGTCTTTCAAGGGAGAGCTATAATAGGAGATAAGCCACACTATTAGAAGGGAATGGAAAGGCGTACTCGGGTATACACTGCCATTCCATTGTTACTGGGGGGATGAATCGTGTAGCTAGTGAGGGTCCATTGCCAGCTGGATCGTACATTGCCTCTTATATTATCAGCGATGCAACCCAACCAAATGCAATACAGTCTACGTGTCCCCTGGGCGCGATCTTCACAATCTCGCTATTGAGTGGCCTCGTCAAACCGTGCATCACCCTGCTCATCTCGTTCAGCTATATGTTGAGGGAAATCGAGAGAACATACCACCATTGGTGACAGCATAGTGGCGATGGTTCACCACGCTGTACTTGCCCGCCGGGCTCTCAATAAGCATGATTGCAGCCTTGTCTTCCATGCCGTCGGTTGCTGTACGCAAACGACGCAGGAACTCATGGCAGATTTGAGGTGAGGTTCTCGTTGATGGTCTTGTGCTTGATGGTCATGTTCACGGTTGGGACGTCCTCGGGCGCCAAATTCCGTAGTTGACCACGACTACTGCCTCGGGGCCGAACGGGGTGCCCGAGGGCGCTTCGAACGTGCGCGTTACCATCGGTTCGGCGGAGAGGCCTGCTTGCCCGCATTAGAGTGGAAGATGGCTTGCGCCTGAGATGTGGGTGAGGAAACCATGAGCGAGTTGACCAGGAAGTGACATAGGTACGATTTCAACCCAGATCCATTAATATTGTCCGATTCTGACTCGCTGGCTTCGGGGATTTAAACCACGATCAGGCCATATGCATAATCATGAATATTAATATCAGCTGAGTTTCGCAAGCGAGCATGAGCCGGTAACCACAAATAGACAGTTCCTCCCTGTGATAATGGCAACGATGGGCTGCGGTATCACTGCCCTTGTCTGTTTTTCGAGTAACACTATCCTCCTATGCCTGTTCGATACGCCGGGGCCTACGAGTGTCGTCTTCATCTCGGCTCTGATCGGTTCCAGTGAATCCACGTGACAAGTTAAATACTACTAATAGCACATGAGACACAGATGATAGTTAATTAATAACATACCACTCATGCGTTGTGTGCACAGTCATCGATAGGCCAAGTGGGAGAAGTTCGGCCTGGTAGTATGGACAAGAGTCCATTCAAGCTGGGAGAAATCCCCCATTGACAATAACCAGTGCATCTGATCATCGGTCCTGTTCATTTTGTCTGACGAGTCCGACAACCTCCCAGCCAAGATGAGCGCTCCGAAGAGTCTGTCGGAGAATGGGTACAGTAACTGGGCGGGTCGCAATTCTGAGCAACGAGTTCTGATCATCATCGAATTGAGGACATTACTCTACCTGCCGGTGGACTTGTACTATAAACATGCTCACGGCCAGGATAAAGATACTTACATTGGAGTGAGTGGTCCAACGAAGAACAGCAAGAGTCTATCAGTGGGACTGGTCGACTGTGACCGTTGCGTAATCTGGGATATATGAGCTGTCGAGTCACCAGTGGATAGGGTTGAGGGCTCGCAGTCTAGAGATGCAGTGAACTAGGCAAATGCTGATGCAGCTAAGTATGTCGGCACCGCCCCAACGCCCTTCATCGATGCGTCGATGATCCGGAAGAAAATTATACGTGCTCGACTTGATAAATTTCAAGGCACGCATATTTTCTTCCGTCTCTCGTGCAACGAGGCAACCTTGTGGGTTGAAAGAGTTACGAGGAGAGGATCCAAAATAATGGAGCGTCCGCATACGTTGATCAAAGAGTGTAGTTTTAGCAGGCATGTCTAAGAAAAGTAGCCAGTTAGTACGGCTTCCGCGATCAAAGGAGATAACTAACATCTATAGACAACGCCAAATTCTTTGGAGTTTGGGCTCCACGAGACGGCATGGATGGGTCTCTCCTTGTCCAGGGTGACGCGGAAGTCGAAATTACCTGCTGCATTGAGGAGGTACATACCAGTCTCGCCGTAGTAGCTCTTGTTCGAGTTGTCGGCCTCCCTTTGTGTAAGGACGAGTACCTGTGTTTCAAGATCATTCCACTTGATCTGGGCGCGATCAGAGAGGAAATGATAATAACTTCTTCTCAGCAACAAACACTGCGATAGACAAGTTCAGTCCAAGGAGACCATCGATGCGCCTTCAACGCGCAGCTGATCCACGATTCCCTTCCTCCATTCAGCAGGGCGATAGACCTGGATCTCCTGAGCAACAAGACGAATGGCATGCGACTCGAATATGGTGTACTGAAGGTCCCAGTTCTCCTGCGACTTTTGTGCGAAGGAGATGAGCTCCTCACCAGTGGAGGCGGAGAAGACGCGGAGATTCTTGTGCTGGGCGCCATCTTCCAGCTTGACTGCGGGGAACCATGTGAAGTGAGATTTTGCCGATGCTTCGATGGTATACACGAGGCGTATCTGGCCGTTCCCATGTTGAGAGGTATGTTCCGCGCGGAGAGAACTTGAGTTCTACAATATTTGGAGCACTCAGTTCTTGGAGTAGCTGTGCGCCTTCGGCTATTAGAAAGATCTGCACGCCAAGATCCAATTAAGTCTGTCAGGTGGATCGCGCGAGCATGAGGCAACGAGCTGGGACATCGGGGACAGCGAAACCCTCTATTGGCGTGTATGTGGGCATGCCGCCGATGAGACCCATGCTCTTCTGTGCGCGGACTGCAAGATTCCAATTATGTTAGATCAAAAGCACCTCTAGACTGAATTTTTACGAACAAGTCGGATATTGCTGAGAGAGCTGGAAGGCCATGTTTGTGCTAAGAAGACCGAGGGAACGAGAACGAAGCAAGTGCATGTTTCCCGGATGAGACTAACGGTGGATAAGGCATAAATGCACAGCTGCATTCAAAATCCGCTTTAGGGCAAGCAGTAAATTGCTCTTGGTTGCTCACAAGATGGCCTCGAGGCTGGCCGCTGATGGGCCACTTCTTCTTGTGAACCATTTCACGCATAAGAATCGGACAGGGCTGATAAAAGCGCTGGTTTCTGAAGACTAGCGTGGCTCGTGGTGCTGCTGTCCCTCGATGTCCAACTATTGACAGAAAGATGACCACCCAGATACCTTTTATCCAGCGATCTTCGAGAGAGATGAGGATTGAATGTTTCTATCCAACATTTCTCTGGAGGAAGAAAGAGACCAAACAACAACCAGCTGCTAGCTTTCATTCATTCAAGCAGGCTCAAGCTCGGCGGCATCTTTGGTGATATATACTAAGATGTTTTGAAAGTGTGCTATAGAGCTTCAAGAAGCAATCATATTGCGTAGCTTACCCGGAATCTTCAGCGGTGCGTTAACGTTTGTGCTAGCCGGATATCACTGACGCATTCACAACCCATGGTAGTTTTACCACTGTTACTGACATCAGTTATCAACAGGTTAATAACACGGCAGGTGCGATCCGAACCCGTCGCTTCATCCCCGATTACAGTACTATTGGAGACCCGAAAATTTACTAGATAACCTTTAGAAGCTTTTAGACGGAAATCCCCTTCTTCCTATAAGATGGGTAATGTATCGGCCACATACATCTTGCGCAACTCACGAGTCTATTAGGACCCAATCTTGGCACGGATCTCATTTCTACTGGCGCGTCTCATTCGTCCACTATCTGGCATCTCCGAAGCGCCCCTCACCTCCGAGAGCAATCCTATGGGCTATGTAATGTTCCGTGACGTCAGCTCGCCGAACCACTTGGGCGCTTCGTCTGCATAGCCTGCACAAGCGGACACGGAGAAAACATGCACCCTACACATGTTGATATAAGGCGGTCTTCCGGTTCACCGCTGAGTTTGGGAGTTTTGAAATTGAGATCTAGATCGGTGACATGGTTCTACTCACGACGTTACATCACTCGCCATTTTGTTCGCCTGTGCCACTGTGTAATAGACCACAGCCGGCAACACATATGTACAAACAATGTACCAACAACTCTTCTCCTTGTTCGTATCACCTTCAACCAATACAACATCTACTACCGTGTGACTCACTAGCCTATCAGTTTAGTTGGTTCCACTCTCATTCTGCATCCTTTCCTCAGCCATACCCTTTGAAGCTGAGCGCCGAGTATTAGCCAAAGTCGAAGCTTGTTGTCCCTTCAGCGCTGATGTGATTGCATGAGAACAACCCCATTGAATTCCATCATCGGATCGGTGCGCATCTCCCTTTCGAGATTTCCATATTTATCTTGACCAATCCTCCCTCGAAGTGAACTTGCGATCACCATTACTGAACTCAGTACGGTTTGGCTGACTCGTACCTCGCATATGAGCTTCGTGGCAGGGTACCGAGATTGTCAATGCGTTTAGGTGGGCTTGTAGCAAGAGAATATTGGCACTCCTAGAGAGATCTTATTTTCCCTACTGAGTGGCTACGAAAATATTTAAAAATTTGAAGCGGTGGAAGGTAAATATGTTGAAAAAAAAACTCCCGACAGATATGGTCCTTCTTCATATACGGACGCGCGAATCCCTTTCCGCAGCCGGCGCAGACAGCCTTAACTTTCCGCCGATGCATCTCATTCACATGGCGAGTGCGGTTCTCCTTCTTGACAAATCTTGAGCATCCGGGCCAGGTGCACTTTACTTTGTCTTGGCTCCCCTGCGCATTGGGGAGAAGTGGTTCTGAAGAGTCGAATAGGGTCTGCCCCTCAGAGTACGTGTCATGCTGAGGCAGGAAGGGTTGTTCACCGCCGACGGAACTGGAAATGCCATGGAGCACCATGTCTGTATGCACACGGTGAGCGTTTAAAGGAAAAGCTGCCAATGTCCAACTGACCTTGGGGAAGTTGACCGACAGGAGGATTTGCATGCTCTGATAGCGATCCCGTAACTCCGACAGATCCTAAAGGACCGTACTCTTGTTCCATAAACTGGCCATGGAGTGCTGGTTGTGACAAGAGGAAGAGGTCAAGCAGAGTTGACAACGGTGACACAGCATTGAGCTGGTCGAGCGCGATGGTCTGAGGCTCATCATCGAAGATTATTTGCATGTTAGCACTGTCATTACATACGCCCGAATCCCCCACGGCAACTCCTGATTGGCAGCTGGTAAGCTCTGCAATGCGGGCCTGGAGCTCCAGCATTTCATTGCGAACACAGTCTATCCTGTCATGGAGTCTGACAAGGGACTCAAGACATGAATGTAGGGTCGATGTCGTTGAATCTTGACCAGGGGCCTGCCGCAACCGCAAAGATGACATCGACGCGGGATTTGTTAGCGTCGACCTGGGTAAATTCATGGTAAGTTTGCATCCCGAGTCCATGAAGCGTAAAGGAAGCTGACTCCAAATAGGTGCTCATCCTGAAAGCTGAATCTGACTTCTTGCAGATTCTAGGTAGCAGGGCAAGTGGTGCGAGAGAATGCTTCATAGCTTCTGAGATTTCTGCCTTTATACTCACGTTCGAGGTCTGTGGCTGTCGCCTGCAGACTGAATCCCAAATCAGTTTATGCCCGTGGCAGGTCTGGCAGGTCAGTTTAACTTTGGCAGTACAATCTCCGAGTCATCTGCGCTGCTCGTCCATGGGAGGGATAACATTTCGACATGTGGCTACTTACCTCTGCATAATGTGCTCTGGTCTACATGGACGCGTCACGAATCTCGAGATCATCCATCCGAATGAATCTTAGCCACGAGGCAAGAGCCCCCGCGTTGCTTGGCTATATTCGCAGAATCGACACTCTCAGCATCTCGAGATCATCCGCCCGAATGAAATTAATCACAACTGTTCCTTAGGCTGTCGGCTAATTAACGTGTCTGCAGGCTCCCTTCACCGTAAAGTGGGACAGGCTTCTTCGCGGAAGCGAAAATTTCACATCATTGCTATAAAATGAGGGTAAATCGGGATTTGCGGGGATTGCCTTTGAGAAGGGAAGTCTTGTGGAAAGATAAGTATCAGGTATCGATTATTTGATTCCCTGGGCAAGTGACCTCCTATTCTTAGCCAGAACACCTGATCTTGATTATCTATATTAAATGATCCATACTAAGGCTCTGACTACGGGAGACTAACTATTTCCTCATCGAAAAAAATCGTGCCAGTACTTACGAGGCGAGGGACTTAGAACTTTTCCGACGAGAAAATAGGTCAACGATAACACAGCTACCTTGCCACATGGCATCCACTTTCACCTGGAACGCAGTGAGTGTGCCACTGCCACGAGTTCCATGGCAACCTATCTGATTTTAAGTTCAGGGTTATCGGCATTCTCGAACGGCAAGATATGGTAGGTACTAGGACATCATGCGTCATGGTTTCATAATAAGTTGGCAGGTTCCCTTCACCGTAAGCGACCTCGTGCGTTTCCACGTGCACACATTCAACAATCCGACTGATCGTACTTCATCAGTATTTGGAGCCGTCGAAAGACTATCGTTGAATGATCCCTGTTTGATATAGTCTCGGACTTCTGGTCCTCTCCACCAATGAGAGCGCTTGCTTAAGCTAGGGAAAGCTTCAAATTGTCAACGTAAAGAGAGGCCTCTCACGGATGTTCCGTGGCAAGGAACAAATTAAACACGGCCTCATCAAGTTCTCAGAAAGAAGTAGTTCCCTATCACCGACTGAAGGCGTTAAAGGGACAAGACCATGGCCGGCGCCATGTCCCTCCAAGCCCACGATTTCTCCAAACTCAGTGTACCTTTTGGCAATGAACACCTCCAGTAAGCCGCTTCCTACCTGAATTGATCTTTGATCATTGTCAGTATTATATAGTAAGGAGACATGCTATACGAGTAGACATGAGCCCATTTTCGACTTTACTTTACGATGCTTCTTCACTCGTTCCCATTTACTTACCTTCGAGAGTTGAGAATTCAAATTCCCCACGCGTAATAGGAACAGTTCAAAGCCATGTCTAATTTGTTCCATTCAACAGTGAACGTTGGACCTGCCAGCCTTGCATTCATAAGAAAGAGACACATCATCCCGGCGCGTTAATCCTCAGAGATCCGGTAAAAGCAGCTCTTCGTGAATGATAACTGTTCTTAGTTGCATGCCTCGATTAACGATTACGTCTTTGCCTGAGTACGGATGAGATAAGTATCAGCAATGGAGCGATGACGTTTTGTCAGAAATCGGAAGGACTCTGATTTTGTCTGGAACCTTGTACATCTGTCGGGCGCACTGCGGCACAGCAGGTCGTCACTTGTTCAAGCGATGCCTTGCTATGAGTATGAAAGCTGGAAAGTGGGGATCGAATAGGGGAGGCCATCCTCGTACCTTTCGAGACAGGACACACACCCACATATCTACTCACCAAACACAGATGCTGGTAGGTGGATTTCATTGAATCTTGATCAGGGGCCTGCCCTACCCCCGAAGACGACGTCGACGGGGGGTTTGTCAGCGTCGATCTGAAGTTCAGATGTAAATTCATGGTAAGCTCACGTGTTCATCTATCCAGACACGTAAAGTCACCGCATTGTTGCGAATTCTTATTCATTCTGAACGCGGAATTTGACTTCTCACGGACCGTGGATAGCAGGGGAGGAAGTCGTGAGGACACCCGCCAGCCTCTGCCAGGATTCCCGCCCTCAACTCATATTCATTCTCAGGTCCCTGAACCACTGTTTAACGTTACAGCTGATTGCAAAATTATGCGGAAACGCAAAAGTTGGATTTGGATCTCGGAAACACCCGAGCGAGGACCCCATAAGCATATCACACTGAGCGAACGGCAGCAGCGAAGGGCACAGCACTTGCATGCGCAGGAAGTGAGGCTCAGCGCTCAGTGCCAGCAGTGAACGGCACATACGACGTTCTCAGCGAAAACTCTGCCAGAAATATTCTGGCCAGCGCCTTCACTGCGCACGGATAGGTGAGTGATGTTCTGATGTGTCGCGATTCACTGATCCTCACCTTGCATACTGACTAGCAGGCGGGAGATCATCGACGCGTCTGACGCGTTATTTTTGTGCGGGAACCTACTAGACCGGATGTCAGGTGCCATGATCCATCTCCGTTCATGCTGAGGACATGGATGGCGCAATTCTGCTGATGAGTTCCTTCCATTGTTTTATCTCGTGTTTCTACCATTACTTATTAATGCATTCTGTACAGTTATCATTACATCTATACTGGCCTTGTTGTATTCTCTGTCGTACTCACTCCCCTCGCTCACTCGCTACTACCTTGTGCATGTAATTTTTTCTGCTTCCCTCTGTTTCTTCTTATTTTACTAATCTAAAGACACTCATTCTCCGTAGCCTTTCACACGGTGCACCCTCCCACATCATCTTGTACCTGCCTCTGGCAGCTTCTTCACATTCTCGCACCCTCTCGTGATATCCGACACCCTCAGGACACCTTTCGCATCGTCTCGCGGCACCCAAAACCCTTGCGACACCTTCTTGCACCTCTCGTGGAACCCGAAACACCTATCTCCTTTACCTTTTGTTTAGTTTAGTTTAGAATGGTTGAAATACACTTCATTGATATGGATTTATTCTAAATGTTCGAAACTTGACTTCTATTAGGCTGATAAAATTCGACAAAATCTACCAGCTATCAAGTACCGTTGTGTTCTAGAAGGTCTGTGTATCGAAGGTGCTACTGCGAGCTCTGGGTGTTTTTGTGCATTTCAAGTAAGTGTCACGGAGCCCTAGTACTCACTGCTCAGACTTGTTGGGACTCTACAGCTGCAGTGCGACCATGCGTACGGGGTCCTCGTCCGGGTGTTTCCGAGACTCAAATCCAACTTTTGCGTTTCCGCATAATTTTGCAATCAGCTGTAACAGGGCTGCTCAATTCTAAAAGTTCGAGTTCACTTGGATTCAAGCACCGCTAAGCGTCACCAAACCTTGTCCTAAACGGGACTTGTACCTAAACCTTACGGCGCACATTGCCAACACTTGGTGTATACAAGCAGTCTTAAAGCACATCCCAAACCTCACTAAACCTTGTCATTTACATTTCTAACCCTCGTCAGGCCTAACCCTAACATTCCTGAACCTTTTCCTAACCCTTTTCATAGAGTACATCATATGTAGTATGTTCGTGAATATAATATAATCATTTTTCACTCAAAAATGGGCACTTGATTGTACATTGCTACTTAACACGGCTGAGATAAGGGTCAGCTCTGCTGAGGTTAGGAATGACGAGGTTTAGGAGTCTTGCTGAGGTTAAGGATGTATTTTCAGATAATTTACTACTACAGCAAGTGTTGGCGCTACGCGCCGTAAGGTTTAGGTACAAGTCCTGTTTAGGACAAGGTTTGGCGACGCTTAGCGGTGCTCGGATCCCAAGTGAACGCGAACCTTTTAGAATTGAGCCTTGAGCAGCCCTTATGAAAGACAAAGTTCAAGTTTTCACACATCATTCATAAGTAACATCAACATCAAAATGAAATGGCCTTATCACCTCATCACGGCAAGCAAGCTGTGGGCGCCACTCCTTGCGTCATCATTTGGATAAAGTAGATGTAGTAGACTCTTCAGATAATAGTCCGCGGACTACATTACTAGGTTCCACCGTGGCGCTTCCCAGAACCTGATCTTATGCCAGTTGTAAGATCCCGGGCTGGGTGACAAGTAGACATCTTGAAGCAATCTTGAAGCTGGTTGAACCAGGAAGTTCCGGCAAATGGTGAGTGTGACAGACTGTGTCACACCGGTGACGAACGTTCGACCCAGTGTCGATTGTTGTCTTCTGGTTGAGAGCCACTGAGACCTCATTCATCCAAACCCTTTAGCGCTTAGCTTTTAACAGGGAAGCATCGCATTCTTGAACGGCAAGATATGAACCGATCACAGAATCTCGAGGGTGCATCTGAAATTGTCGCTCTGGGTGCAAGTAAGATCATCCATCTGAATGAAATTAGTACAGCCCTCGGCAATTTTTCCTCAGCTTGCCAACTAATCAGTGTCTGCAGGGTCCCTTCATCGTATGAAGCGCCGAATTTGCTCCCTGTCACCGAATGAAAGTGTTGAAGTGATCTAAACACTCGTATTTGATAACACAGGAGAGGACAGGACCACATGGTGTCTCATTCGGCCCGCGACTCATCCAAACTCGATGTTTGTATGTGGTATCTGTGAATATATCGTTTTCCCAGTAAGCCGCTTCCTGCCTGATTTGACACCCATCATTGTAATCGTATCGTACTAAGAGACATGCTATGCGAGCAAACACAAACCTATTTTATTCGCTCGCTCCTGTTTAATTTCCAATGCCATTACACTCTAGAGTGGATAACAAATTCTCCAAACTCAAGGAAAGGTTCGAGTTCTCACAGACAGTGGCAGCTGATTCTGACTTGATGATATACAGGTTCGTCGTGAACTGATAGACCTGCACAGCGCACTGGGAATCTGAACAAATCCGTTCCTGTGAGGTTATGAAGAAAGTGAGGTTCATGATCCTACAAACCAGACCCTGAGCTAAATTCAGTTCCACGTGGCTTGCGGAGACATCCTGATTGCCATTCTGAACCCTCAAGGCCTCAAGGTCCGGAGAGTACTCTAACGTCATTTTACCCGCACGGCCATAAGAATTCAAATTCAGTTTGCAGGCGACAGCGCTCAAGGGGTTTAAAGGTGAATATAAAGGCAAGAATCTCGCAACAACGACTAACACATTCTCTTACATTCGCACGACTTCCCGTACCATACAGAATCTCCAATTCAGCGTCAGAATGAGCATGTATTTTCAAAAGTAAGGTTTATTTACCTTTACATGGCGTAGACTCGAAATTCACACATGAGCTTACATGTAAGGTCTAGACCGACGCTAACAACCTTCCCGTCGACGTCGTCTTCTTCACAGTTAGGGCAGACCCCCAATCAAGATTCAATGAGATCAACCCTGCAATTGTGTCTCGAATGCCTTGACAGACACAATGACAGGATGATCGGCATCTACAGGGAAATCCTGGAGATCCGCACCTGCATTACAGAGCTTCTTGCCAGATGCCCGTCAGAAGTCACCATCAGGGATCCGGGCGCAGGGAATAGCACTGTTGACCTCCAAGCAATCTTAGATGATGGGCCTCAGACCGTCGTGCCAGACGTGCTCGATGAGCCTAATGCTATTATGCTGTTGCCGACTCCGCCTGACTTCTCCATGCTACAGCCACTGGCACTCCAAAGCCAGTTTCCGGGCCAAGAGTACGGTCCTTTAGGATCTGTCGGGAATACGGGATTGATAACAGAGGGGGCAGATCCTCCCGTCGGTCAAATTCCCCAAGGTGAGTTCGCTAGGATTCGCAGCATTTTATTTAAACGCTTACCGTGTGCGATGAGACTTATTGCCTGGCATGTACTCTGAGGGGCAGACCTCGTCTGACTCTTCAGACAGTGTGCACACCAGCCAAGGCAAAGTGAAGTGCACCTGGCCCGGATGCTCGAGATTTCTCAAGAAGGATAACCACACTCGCCACATGAACGAGACGCATCTGCGGAAGGTCAAGGCTGTTTGCGCCAGCTGTGGAAAGGGCTTTCCGCGCTCGTACATGAAGAAGGAGCACATCTGTAAGGCTGAACGTAGACGTGCCTAGATTATTTTTTTGACCTATGCGGCCTAATTCCACTGTGTCATTGAAAATATATTCGAAGCCATTCATTAGATGGAAAAGTACCCTCTGGGAATGCCAAAGTTCTCCTGCTACGAGTCCACCTGAACGCACCTTCTCGAACCTACTATCTCGACACCTTGCTACGAGGCTCACATGCCAGGCACGAGTCGCTAATGTATGCCGGACTGGAGCGCAGTAATTGTGGTTGCAAGTTCACTTATATTCGCTACCTCGAGAGAGGCTGAGTCACCCATTAAGCAGGGAAAGCTCTGAAGATAGATATGGACTCTGGAGTTCTCGAAAGGAACAAGAAAGGCGATGCGTACTGAGTAATGCGAGGAAAGGACTGAAAAGGAATTCGCAAGCTCACAGCCGCAGATGGACATGTCGGCGGTATATTAGTAGTCTATATTTGTGCTCGCCGGTGTAGTCTATCTGGCTTGCAATATGTGTTGGAATTAGCAAGTCGTCCGCATCGTTCGGACTGAAAATGTTGCCCTTACTACGTATATTTCACTCTTATATGTTGGTTCGTATATCTTCAATTTGGTGTTCGCTGTCAATGTCAGCCGTCACATATACCTAGCACGTAGCATATATTTTATTCATCACTAAGTTACGCCTTTTTGTATTTAGTCTGCTACGATACGCGTTTCGTACCTCAGGCGTTGTCTCTCTCTCGAGTGCGCGACTGAGGTTAGTACTCTTCTTATCGCTTATGATCTTAGCGTTTCTTACTTATGCCAATTACCTACAGTATACTATCTTCGTATAGGTAATGTCATCCAGGCGTTGTCTCTCTCTCGAGTGCGCGACTGAGTATACTATCTTCGTATAGTCACGCACGGCCGAAGTTCTACTTCTATCAATATGATCGAGAGGCGTCGCAAGTTTTTTCAAGGGAGTGCTACAAATGAGATACGAGGTGAAGGGGATGAAAAGGCGCCTTCGGAGATTCACAGCCTTTCAATTCTTACTGAGGGACAAATGGTGCAACTTGTGCAGGCCGTTCAGTCCTCGGAGTTGCGACAACCAATCCAGGTGCAGTACAGCTTACGCATTCCCCTAGTCATCATATTATGATCTCCACAATCCCGCTCTTGAGTCTCATTGTCAAGACATACATCATCACTACCCATCTCGTTTACCCATATGGTGATTAGAGGAAAATTCAACAAACCCACAGCTCTTGTTGACAGCGTAATTGCCATCGTTCGCCTCGCCGTACTTGCCCATTCAATTTGCTCCCGATTAGGATAATCGCAGCCTTGTCTTCCGTACTATTTGCTAGTGTGCGCAAGTGGTGCAGGTATTCACGACAGACCGAACAGGAGGCTTGAGGTGAGGTTTGCGCTGATGGTCTTGTGCTCGATGTGTTGCGCTGGGGAAGCAATGATAGCCACAAATGAGTCGACTGGATATTCAGTGACTAGACGTAGCCACGACGATATGGACAAACAGCGTCTTCTCAGCTAGCAACGGTTCAATCATCCAATCGTGGTAGTTCGCTTTCCCAGTAGGTCACTGAACACAATATAATACAAGTGCCTATGAATGCAAGTACTGCTCGTGTCAGAGATATCCGTTCTTCAGAATGCATAGCTACAATATCTCTAGCGTCCTGACGTCCATCATGTCATCAACAGCAGTCATGTCCTTGACTTGCGCGATAATATTATGATCCGAAGCGATCCTCTTGTACTCCCCACCATGCTGCTGCGCTAGCAAAAGTGCACCAAAAGGCTGTCCAAGGCGAACGATCAGCCTTAACTCTCGCAACTGAGAGTCCAAATCAACAGGCTCATTTTCTCCAAGAGTTTCGCCGAACGAATCGTCCAACGGAGACTCGAGCACAAACCCGTCCAGGCTCTGCTCGTCGTCTGCAAAGTCAGGGAGCCCGAGGTCATGACGGTTCCATGGACGAATGAGCAGGAATGTTTGCCGAGTGGGCTTTGCCCGCGAGAATTGAACCAGTTTGTCTTCGGTGGTGATTAGCAGGTCTTGAAGACCGTCTGCCTTGACATCATAAGTGAAATATGACTCCCGGTCTTGACTGCGTCTCCGTCTGACTTCCGTGACAAGAAATGCCATGCATGGTAATTGCAGTCTGGAGTTTGCGAAACGCGGAGCACTGAGGTTATCGAGGAGGGTATAGAGTTTCGAAGCCAATTCTACAGCCACGGCATCTTGCAGCGCGGAGACTGATATCTGCATTTCGTCTTCAGATAGAGAAGGTAGCGCACATGGTGGAGCTTTGTACGAGGAAATGTCAGCTGGTAGACAGCTATTGAACTCGGACGATTTTCCGACCCAGTCCAACGCGGTAATGTCACCTGAATGAGCTATAATCTCCTGCAGGAGTCGTCCGAGCGCATTCTGTTTCTTCTCGCCATAGATTACTGGGAGGTGGACGCGGAAGATGCCAAACAACGAGTACGCGATGTCTTCCTGCAATGTGGTGACACGGCTCGATGCCCATTGAAGTTGTTCTCGGGCACCTTTCATTCCTGGGCGGAAGGCGACGAGTGCCTGTGCATTTATGCCTGTTGAATACTCCAACTCCCGCATAATAGCGACAGAGTGCTTATGATTGGATGAGCAGTCGTCGAGATATAGGGTCCAATCTGCTCGATAGAAGAGAACAACGTTAGGAGCGAGGAACTCCTGAACAGTCCATCCTCTCGTGTTCCAAGTGCTGTTTGCGAGTGCGCCAGACTTGGATGAGGGCGAAACATCCGATAGATAGATGATGGTGAGTGCTGAGTGGCTGATACCAGACGAACATGGAATTGACTGATTCTTGGAGCTCGACATTGTTGTTCTGCTCGATGCAGCACGTATCGCTCCACGACCAGCAATACCCCGCATCACGAGCCATTTTGCAGAACATCTGCAATTTCACTATGGTTCCGACTGGATCCAAATCGTACACGACCTTGTCCTGGATTTCATGCAGAAGCGGCTCCTTGCTTTCCCATCTATGCGATAACATGACCCATTGGAAGTACGTCTCTTACTGCTTCTTTGATAGGCTTCGTCTGGAGGGGCGCATGCGTCATTGATGAATAAAAGAGCTTGTTGTACTCTGTGGTTTCCATGAAGGCATTTATCTGCGCCTCTCGATTGCACACATGCCCAGTGAAGGTGTTGAGTAGACGAAGTGGAGCATTTTCCAGTTGTGCTTGAATGGCTCTTCGAAAAGTGTCTTCTACTTCTGACGGACTGACATACTGCTGACACAGCTCTGCAGAAAGAGGTCATCATCTTCGAGTTGACAAATGAGTTCTTCCCGGCTTACTTCGTATATCCGCATCTGGAGAATTGGCCAACTTCGAGAGCATGGTTTTGAAGGCCATGACTGCTTCATCATAACGTTGTGCTCCGTGAAGCGCTGCATGCTTTAATTCGTATCCGATATAAGACGAAGGGTTCGAGTTCAACAACCTATAGGATCAGCACGATCAGCACGATTACTAGGGAAAATGATGGATATTGCACCTTCTCCGCGTCGTGAAGGGCTTCCACATATAGGTTTCGTTCCAAATTTGCCTTACTGCGGTTCGCAAAGAGGGAGTGGTGTGAGCAATCTAGCGCAACCGCTGCCGAATACAGTTCAACAGCGGTGTCATAATTACTCGCAGCAGCGGCCTCATTGCCCTTTGTGACACAGCGCGCAATGCATTCGTGCTTGAAGGCTAATGGACACTAGAATGAGTCCCGAAGTTCAAGCTGTTCAAGACCCACTCACCGGTAGACCATTCGAGGCAGCTTGGCTTCGCAGCATCGTCAATCATGCGCATCATATATTGATGAGATTCGGCAGCTTCGGTCACGCGATCGGCGCGGAGGAATGCGTCACACCGTCTTTGGTTGGCGATTTGCCATAACGAATCCAGGTCCCAGCCAAAGAGCTGTGCAATGCACATGATCAATCAGTGAGAGTGTGCTCTAAGACTTCGTAGTGACGTACCACTGTGAATATCGTCAACCTTGGTTCAAAGGGTGTCGTGCGAAGGAACAAGTCGGTTATAGTGGCGATACAGGTCGTGAGTTGATCAGCGGCTTCGACGTAGCGTCCATCCTCGAAAACAATCATTGCAAGCTGCACACGTAGATATGACTGAGGAGTGTATTTCAGAATGAGAAAAAACAGGTTCAGCGTAAATCTCACGTTAACGACGCTGCACGGAAGCGTATCTAAGTGTTCGGTAAGAGCTGGCGAGGTTATGAACTCGCCGCATTGCCTCATCATGGCGATTAGAATTGAAAAGTGCAACAGCCTGGACAAAATGACATAGAAATGTTCAGTATGCATGACTAACGGTGAAAGCAGTAAGAGAGCACCTTGATCAATAGTAGAAGATCGACGGTAATTAGATCACGATCCGAAAATATGACAGCGAGATCGAAAGCTTCCATCGCCTCCCAAAGCTGCTCCTTGCCGCAGAGGGCGATTCCCTTGGAGACGTAGCCCAATAACGAGGGCTTGATGCCAGTTGACTATGTGACAAAGTCAACCTGTCATCGACAGCGTCATGATAGGCAAGGTGTCTGACCTTGACTGCGTCTTCTAACGCGTTGTCCCACTCGGAATTGCGCGTCCTTTACAACTGAGCGATTGGCATAGGAGTCGTGTCTGTTGTCATATGCGTCAATCTCTTGGGTCAGCAGCTCTTCAGCTGTATGAAGGTCCCCAGTAATGCATGCATTGCAGAGTGTCGGGTTTATAGCGAGGATCTGCATGAAGTAAGCACACGTTCCGTGGAAGGCAGATCGAAAGCAAACAGCTCACGTCAAATAATAGTTTGGCGTTAGCGGAATGATTGCTTGGACTAGTCGTGATTGAACTGTTTGCTCACCACGCAGAATCGGAGTGTGAATGAATAGGAAGGGCAGAACATAACGAGTATTCTCTTACCTGCAGGAGTTGCTGTTGCTCTTTCGAATTCCTCTATTATCCTTTCCTCTTCATTATATTGCTCGAGTATGTTCCTTAATAGACCAGAGCAGAACTCTCCCATCATAGTCTCCACTCACGAGGAGCTCTCCATTGGGAGAGATTGCGACACAGTAAGCCCCATCATCTGATTTTGGATAGTGCTCGAGCGACAGCCTTATTTGCTGGCGTGTCTTTGTGCTCCACAGCCGCACAGTGTAGTCACTTCGATGAAGTGGCGATGAAGGAGCCATCAGAAGAGATAGGCAAGCGAGCGGATCATCGCTGAGTGTGACCAGTGCAAGGTACGACCAATCTGGTGTCCGTTAGACGAGTTCCAGAATTTGACTCTTTTGTCATATACAGAGCTATCTGCAGAGACAAGTTGCTGACCGTCGGGCGACCAAACAACGCTTGCAATCCGTACTTCTATTGTCGATCTCGAAAAGAAATTGATATTCGGCGGAGTCATCGGTGCCCCATACCCGGATCTCATTGTCGATTGAACCGGAGGCCAATTTTAGGCCATCTGGGCTGAATGCGAACACTGGCAACCGGAAGCTCTATGACCTTGGAGTGTCGCGAGCATAGCGTCGGGTCTTCGAATTCGCATCCCATATAATAACTGTCTTATCATACATCCCGCTGGCGAGTTTTTTCCCATCGGGGGAGAAACACACCGACCAAGCCCGGCATGCAGAGTTCAACACTGCGTGGAATACTTTCTCCCTGCTCTCCACAGTCCCAGATGATGATGGTATCATCATCTGAACCGCTCGCAATTCGACTGTTGTCCGGCGATATGGAGACTGATCTCACCCAGCTCCTGTGTCCCTCGAAGGGCTCTCCTACTAATTCTCCTTTCTCCACGTCCCAAATTCGCAGAGTTCCGTCGTTTGCAGAAGTGACGACTCGTCGACCGTCTTTGAAGAACGCCGCTGCCCGCACTGCTTCCGTGTGCCCTTCCATAGTCCGCGTTGGTGTCGGTTGCTGCCTTCTCAAAGCGAGGTAGGACGCATATTTTGCTGCATCAGGAGCCCCTGACATGTCACGTTGACCTAGACAGAGATATAGACGGTCAGTAGCATTTCAAGTTGTTGCCGAGGAACGTACTTCGGGGATATTGTTACCTCGTCGATTCTCTGTGGTGAGTAATGCTCGATTTTTCTTCCCATCATCCAACATGTAGGTGCTTGTTTACGGTTCTTGTTCTCACACGGCTACGGCATGGATCTCACGTCGCTTCTTCTATCATCACGGCCCCTCTTCATAAACGCCCATCATATACCAGTAAGTTAGCAACCCTTTCACTCTGTACGTAGTGGGCCCTCTCGACTGAACATAATCAATTCTGCAACCAGGTATCTCTTTTACTCAACTCGTCTTTCATCATCCTGCAAAACGCACTCGAGCGGCGACTACCCGTGTGTTGATTTGCTTGCTTGCCCGCATGGCAACGACCTGTGCCTCCTGGACAAGCCTTCTATTGTCCACATTTATGTAGGGATGGTAACTACCGCCCATGCATCACGTGCAAAGTCGCAGATGGGAGCGGTTTTACCTGGTAGTATGCACAAGGCATTCCCATTCGAGCTGCTCAACGCATCTTACGAGGCTGGGGGGAATTCTCCCTGACTCCGCCAATAAAAAAGTGCATCTCATACAGTCATGGTCATGCCTATTTTCCCTCCTCGCCTGACGAGATCGGAGTTCATCGGAGAATGTGTACAGCAAGATGGCTGCGCGCCCTTCATCCCTCAAACAGAATCTCGACGAGGACATTACTTTGCCTGCCGGTGAGCTTGTACTATAGAGATGCTGACAACCAGGACCGGGCGTGATATTACGTTGTGGTGAGCGGTCTAACGATGAGACAGCAAGAGTCTTTGTTGGCCGAACACTACGCATGTCACTCCATTGTCAGCTATTGGGGACAATCGGCACCAGCATCTGCTCGCCCACCCCCAACTCGAGCGAGAAACTGCGCTCAGCATAAGTAATTCCCGGGACTCCTTGCTTCGTAGAGTTTGATTTCTGTCTTACCAGTCCCCGAAAGTGGCTGTGGAAAAGGGTTCGCGCACTCATTATGGAGAAGGTCCATATCTGTCGGGCCGTTGCTATATTTTGACCTACGCGCCTCCCAATTCTACCGATTCAATCTTGAAAACCTATTCGAAGCCATTCTATAGGTGGGAACTACTCTCTGGGTTGACGATGTTCTCTTGCTACCTGAACACACTGGCTTGGACTGACGATCGCAACACCCTGCTGCGAGGCAGGCACGAGTTACTGAGTACATCCCTACCTATCCGAACCGCGATGAGTGCTATGAAAGTGGTTGCAGGTTCACCCTTGACTTCATTCGCTACAGTCTATTTCGAGGGGAAGCTCATCCATTGGACAGGTAAAGCCCTAGAGACGGATACGAAGATCTCAAAAGAAACAGGAAAGGTCATCCGCACCAACAAGATTCAATACTTGTTGGTTTCTCGCATGGTCATACAGTGACGGGCACGTACCGAGTGAACACTCATAGTCGGCAGTGTGGGAGACTCGGTGTGTGAACATGGTAGAGTATTAGTCTTCTTTCGCAATACGACCCAGTATACGATACCGAGTACGAAGGCTATTTGTGTAGTATACAGGTCATGTCGAGGTAAAAATGAGAACTGCGCGAAGGTCTATGTTTCAACCTGCACGAGGCACCGCTCGCGGCGAGATCCGCACCTCAACCGAAATGCTTACCCTATAGCTGAGTGAAATGCGGTTGAGGACCGTAGTATGAGTGGCATTACTGAAACAACTCACTAGAGAACCAAGCACGTAAGCTGGCCTTGGTAGCTTCATCACTTGCGTCCATCAACTTCCGGTACGGTTCGAGCGCTTCTCCAAGTCTACCTGCCTGAATGAGTGCATGACACTGTTGCTTGTGTGCGGTTTGCCACAATGACTCGAGGTCCCACCCGAAGAGCTGCAAAAAACGCGCAGTTGAGCATAAAAAGGATGTTTGTTGCGTCATGCCAACGCACCACGGTGAATTCCTCGTACATGGAATGAATTGGCCATGCAGAAAAGAAAGCGCTAGCGTTGACAGCGGCAGTAAAGTTGTCGACAGCTTCCTGGTGACACTTGCTACCCAAGGCAATAGTTCCCAGTTGAACTCGGAGATACGCCTGATATGCGGCACGCAGAAAATTAGTGCCAGTACACAACCCTGTACTTTATGCTCACTTCCACGACACGACAAGCAAGAGGATCGGTATCGGGAAAATCGATGGCTAGCTCTTCGACGCGCAAAATTGCTTCTTCATGTTTATTTGCATTGAAAAGTGTAATGGCCTGAAAACCGTGATGAAGTGAAGAGTTGGCAATGAAAATTTAACCTGCCTTGATCAAGAAAAGTAAATGATTCTTCTTTGGATCTCCGTTCGTCGATGTGAACGCAAAATCAAATGCTTTCATAGCGTCTCGTATCTGCCTTTTTCCGCAGAGGGCAATTCCCTTGGCAATAAAGCCTATTAACGTGGGCTGTATGCGGATGGACTATTTGACGATCAACGTTAGTCTACATTAAGTGGGTAATGGTGGGTCACGGTATCTCACCTCGACTGCATCTTGAAGCGCGTGATCCCATTCGAGTTTGCGTGCCATGATGAATGAGCGGTTGGCATAGGAGGTGTAGTTGTTGGCCGCGTCGGCGTTGATCTCTTGCGTGAATAGCTCTTCAGCAATATGCAAGTCCCCCATGATGCATGCATTGCGAGCGGTCGGTTTGATGGCGAGGATCTACATGAAACATAGTTAAATTGTGTTATGCGAGTCAAGGAAGGAAATTGCCAGCATGCCTTGGAATTCGAAGCAGAATCTTCGGCCTTGGAAAAGACACAGGATGAGATGGTGAAAGGGTAGTAAAATCAACTGGAAAGTACCTTTGATTCCGAAATGTCCTCGGGCAAAGCGTCTTTGGGTACTGCCCACTGCGATATTTTATTATCACCACCTCCGCTGAAGATGTATTTCCCATCCACAGAGAAGGTTGTGCAAGAAGCAGAATGCTTGAAGACGGCGATTGTTTTTCGATCAGAGAGCCGCCAGAGGCAAACTTTATCTCCAGATGGAGAAGCAACAAGCATGCCACCTGGATGAATGGCAATGGCATTGGACTCAGTGCTCACACCGCCCATCCAGGGATCATCAATCTGGTTCCAGGTCGACACATCCCACTCCCGTATAGTGCGATCGAGATTATCTCCTCCCGAGAGAAGGCGAGTGCCGTCGGGCGTCCAGGCGAGCGAGAAGCTCCATGATGTGTGACCCTTAAAGTTCGCAACACATTCCCTAGTGCCTGAATTATAAATTTCGATAACACTGCTCTGTGTTGCAATCGCAAGAAGTTCGCCGGACGGGGAATACCGAACACAGTTGACAAGAGCAGCACAGCCGATTGGATTTCCTTGTTGCTGCCACGTAGTTGTGCTCCACAACTTTGTCGTATAGTCCCATGAACCAGTGGCTAGCACTGTTCCATTGGGAGAAAAGTCTAACGAGGTGATGACACTGCCACGGTCATTGAATTCCTGATGGGCGCTGATGATTCCGGTGAGGGATTCCCCAGTTTCTCCACACCAGATGATGAGCTCTCCGTTGGCATCACCGCTTGCTATTAATCGCCCATCTGGTGATATAGCTAATGCCCATACCCTAGTGATCCCATCTCGATGTCCCTCCATCTTCTTCAACAGAACACCTGTCTCCAAGTTCCACAGACGAAGTGTCTTCTCCTGGAACGAGGCGCTGACCATACGTCGTCCATCGGGAAAAACTGCGACTGCAGTTACGCTCTCTTTATGATCTTTAAACACTCGAACGGGTCTGGTGCCTGAAATGAGCTGCCCCATGTTGAGCACAACCGGAGCGGACGTGGTAGGGGAATTGTGGATGTTGCTCTAAGCTGCAGAGGTGCGTGCACTGGGCGTTGTTATACCGCTTCATGCCCATTAGATGCCGATACACGAGGCTGTTATCATAAGCGTCAGGGTACTTACGTCCAAATTACGTCGCCGCAGCTTTCCAGATCACTCAACTTCGAGCTCTCCTCATACCATGACATGCTATCGTTGGAGGTTTTGAACAATCCTTCGACCGTCGAGAAACCGATGATATTTGACTGTCGTGGGCACATCAGCCCCACATACAGCTTTGAATCCTGCGGCATTCACGGATTCTCGAGTGAATGCTCTCCCTACCTAATCAATGCGCAAGTCATGAATCGATTTGGACCCCAATCTTGGCACAGATTACAACTCGACCCCCACTTCAAGGAATTACCCTGATGATGCGTTTCTTTTGTAGACTATCTAACTTCTCTGAAGAGTGCTGAATCTTAAAGGCAATTTCTACAGGCTATGTAGTTGCAGTAGCGTTCGTGTCGCAAACGAAGTCGGGCGCGTGTTCTGCACAGCCAACTAGGACGACCTGGTTGTCCTGTGGAAGATACGCACTTTTTGAACTTTGATGCATCGTCCCAGCTAATGACCTAGATTTTGGACAAACGTTGATGCAGTCGGCGTGTTCTTAGTTGGATGTCTCACGTAACAATTGCATCTCTACTTACCGCTGCGCGGAACCAGCAATAACGTCCTGGGAGAAATTCGGGGGATACGTCTGTTTGTCGGGGCGTCATGCACAACTGAATCATCGCTCAGCGAAGGGTCGCTGTGAGTATGAAATTTGGGGAGTCTGGAACAAATAAGAGAGGACTGGCGGGCTGTCTTCGGACAGACAAAAAACTGGTTAATGTTAGTCTTCCGTAGTCAGACCTTGATCGAATGAAGACAGTCGTCCTTTCCCTGGTTAGTGTGGGAAGGACAGTACAGTGAGGTTGCGGGGCACCGACACATTTTTCATCCCGAATCTACGACACGTAAAGAAACCTTACTTTTGCAGATGCATGCTCATTCTGAGTGCTGAATCTGACTTCTCGCCGATCCTGGATGGCGCGGCAAGTCATATGAATGCAGGAGAGCCTGTGCAAAATCCCTCCCCTTATATTCATGTTTAAGATCGATATCTTCGAGCCCTGGAGTTCTCTGCAGTCTCCAGCGTATGGCCGTGGCAGCCAACATAACGCTGCGCCGTACATCCTGCGAAGAGTATATAGCACGACTTTCTTCATAATATCATTAGAACATGCTTATTCATTCAGATTCCACGTACCCTATGCGCAGGAATGTTTCCTATGCGCAGGAATGTTTCCTGTGCACAGGGATGCATAACAAACCGCGACAAGTTGCCGTGGGCCACTGCACAGGTTTACTGTACACGAGAAGCACTCGGATATTGCATGGATTTGATCGGCACTTGCCGCCGCTGGCTGTGCAAGGGGATATCAATGATTATATTTAGTCTGCGCCATGCCCCACGAAGCATTTTAAATTTCAGTACTTACGCACAATTAGCCTCCGTGACGTCAAACTCGCTGCTGTTTGCGTGTATTCTTTGTAGCCCTACCGAGACACGGGATATTGTTCGACTAGGGGGCTCCTGACCGTCCACGAGTGAATCCCTGTCAAATAGTCCTCGAGCCAATTTGATCGGCAGGTGGAAACCGTTTTGCACCACCTGGCTCAGAAAGTCGTGTCTAGCCACCAGCGGGTACAGCATGAAACATCTTGTAAGCTGCATGGATATTCAGTCTCACTCACAGACATGCTGTTTCGCAACTTGAAAGGCGCAAAAGAAAAACTCAACAGGTGACTGCGCAGATAATTGCAATGTCATGCGGCACTCGTGAACTCTACTCTACTCTCCGACGCTAAGCTCATCTCGTCGGGTGCCCAGCTGGCACACGGTCCAATCTCGTTATGAAGAAAGAGGATATAAGTACCACCCTGAATTGCTAAATTTAGTTTCCCTGAGAAAAATTGAGAAAAAAAAAAACATCGAAGGACTCACTCCAGTCGGAGTACGTCCCGCCAAGTGTTACGTTGACCGCCACTTCCAATGCGCGACTCACGGAGGATCAACAAAAGGGCCTCAGACCTGAATATAAAGGCAGGAATCCTGTCAAAGCTAGCAGGTGGAATTTGCACGACCTCCACGTTCCATACTAAATCTGCGATTCAGCGTTCAGAAATGAGGATGCATTTAAGGTAACGCTACTTCACGCTTCGTAGTCTTGGGATGAATGTGTGGGCTTACCATTAATTAGGTCCACATTGACGCCAACAACCCCCTCGTCGACGCCGACCTCGCAGTTAGGGCATGTCCCTGATAACGACTCAATGAGATTAACCTTAAAATTATGTTTTGAGTGCCTTGACCGACTCTATGGAAAGATGGACCATGTTCACAAGGAAATCCTCGGGCTGGAAATCCTAGAGATCCGCGCCCGCATGACAGAGCTCCTTGCCAGGTGCGAGCCAGAAGATGCTGTGGGGAATTCTAGCGCATGGGACGGCAACATTGACCTCCAAGCAATCGTCGATGACGAGCCTCAGACCATCGTACCAGTTGCGCTTTATGAGCTCAATGCAATTTCACCATTGTTGACTCCGTCCGGTGTCTTCTACTTGCCACATCCACAAGTACTCCAAGGCCAGTTTCCGGACCCAGAGTACAGTCCTATAGAATCTATCGGGAATCTACCAGAGGGTACAGATCGTCCCGTCGGTCAACTTTTCCGAGGTGAGTTCGCGATCATTCGCAGCATTTTCATTGAACGCTTACCATGTGCGACCAGACCCATTGGACAATTTGCACCTGCCTCATGACACATATTCTGAGGGGGAGGCCTTGTCTGATTCTTCAGTCGGACACGACCAACAACTACCTCTCCCCATTGTGCAGGGAAGGCAACAAAAAGTGAGGTGCACCCAGCCCGGGTGCTCGAAAGTTGTCAGGAAGGATGGCCTCACTCGGCATGTGAATGAGACACATCTGTGGACGATTAAAGCTGTCTGCGCGAGCTGCGGAAAGGGATTCCTGTGCCTGTATATGAAGAAGGACCATATCTGTTGAGCTGAGCGTAGAAGTTCCTAGAATTTTTTTTTTACTTATGCACCCTTCAATTCTGTCTACCGCTTCAATATTAAAAGCCTAGTCGAAGCCACTCTGTAGGATAAAAAAAGTACTCTCTGGGAGTTTCAGTGTTTTTGTGCTATGAGGGCCCTGAACGCACCTTCTCGAACTGACTATCTTGATACCCTGCTACAAGGCTCACATGCCAGGCACGACAGGCACGAGTCACTAAGAAAATAAATGTATGGGCCCGGTCCGGACTGCGTCGAGTTCAGTTGCAAGTTCATCCTTGATTTCATTCGCTAGAAATTGAGGGAGGCAATACAACTGCAATACATAAAACCCTAATAGAAGATCTCGCAAGGAACAGGAAAGGCTATACGCACCAATGCAAATAAGAATCAAGTTGTTTTCATGCGGACATACCGAAGCTAGTTTTGGAGCATGGCGGAGGAAATGATGGGATCAGTGTGCCACGACCGCTCAGCGCTCAAACCTGATGTAGCAAGTCACAACAATAGCAGATATGGTACCCTCAGAGAACAAGGTGGAGAGTTGTTTATACACCGTGCGGTTGCTTCCGGAAAACAGTCACCAACGAAAGTTGGCGCATCCTGTCCGTTACACGTCCATCGATGCTGTCGGACCGTCCTGGTCACATTCGGAAATGCTGAACAGCATAACGTTCCAGCGTTGTGGAGTTTCCTGAGAATAGATCGGTAATTCACGAGAGATCATATCGATCATCTCTCCGAGGGTTTCATGTTCCATCGTATAGTGCACAAGAAGCGTAGTTGCGCATGTTTGTCGGACATAACCAAAGACATAGTAATTCCCTTTTCCGGCGAAGTGAACGGTCTAGACTTTTCAGAAATTCTCCCACAAGCCTATCAACTTGGCGTCTCTGAATTTTGAAAGGTATTATGATAGATTCATGTACTTATGAACCTCCGTATATGTTTACCAAGCGTCAGCAGATATCCCTACATAGACCTCCACCCTCTTTTTTCAAGTCACTGAACTTGCATACACATCAGCTTCCAGCGATGTCCGAGCTGGCTGAACCTATAGTTCCCGACGTGGCTTCTTAGACAGTCGACAAACAATACTGCAAACGGATGGCACACCTGTATTCTTGTTAGGACGACGGGGAAATATGCAGTGGAGTATTCTGCAAGGAGACTCCACTGACGAGCCTGGTCAAAACTCTTTGGGCAGCTCTGCTTCAACAGACAACGTAGAAAGGGTGCGACCACGGATCGCTGGTTGTGGGGCTGCTGCGCAATGGCCTGGTGATCGTCATCGTATGTTCATTCGTCCTCTTTGCCTGACAAGTCTGACAGCCTCCCAGCCAAGATCAGAGCTCCGAAGAGTTCATGGGTACAGAAAGAGGGTGCCATGCCCTTCCAAGCAATAAGTCTAGATGTGGCCCTAATCACCGATCGACAAGGACATTACTTTGCATTCTGGTGAGCTTGTACTATCAATACTGGGACTGGGTGCGAAGAGCCCCTCGACTACGGTATTGGCGTCAACATGGCGTCGATGCCAAGTCCGCAGTCGGAGAGCAATCCATCGGAATCTGGTATATACGAGCTTTCGGGTCGCCGTCCTCCTGGGTACTGGAAGTTCTTGAGGGATGGACGTCTATTTCGAGTTGCACCGAGGCTCTGAGAGTGCTTCCTCTCGTTCGTTCCGTCAATTTTCTTACGCACTGAACCTTATGACTGGCACATTTCTCGAACAGAGTTTACTGTCTGCATCAGCGATTAGCCATAACAAAATATACTGCCCACTTGCTTTCATCTTGCTGTATTGTGCAGAACCACTAGTAATGCTCCTATATTTCGTCCTCTCACCCGTGGATAATCATTGAGCCTCAAAAGTCACCTACACAACCGCCCTCTATGAACACTACTTGCCCAGTCACATGTCCCGACACCACTGATGAAGACAGTACCGATATCTGGTTTGCAATGTCGAGAGGCGTCGCAAGCTTTTTCAGTGGAGTTCTACAAGAGGAAATAAGCCCCACTAATGTTGCACGGTGAACAGAATGACTCACGCAGCTAGTGCAGGTCCGCTGACGGCTGGATCGTTCAGTGCCTCTTGTACCATGGGCGTTACAACCCATCCAGGTGCAATGCTGTTTACGCGTCCCCTTGGTGCGATCTTCACAATTTCATTCTTGAGTGTCATCGTCAGGCCGTACATCATTGCTGCTCATCTCGCTCAGCTCACATGCGAAATATAGAGAAATCCAGCAAAACCTACCACTCTTGCTGATAGCATAATCGCCATGGTTTGCTTCACCGTACTTGCCCGCTACGCTCCCGATGAGCACAATTGCAGCCTTGTCTTTCACACCGTCTGTTGCTGTGCGCAAGTGACGCAAGTACTCGCGGCAGACCAGGAAGCTTGAGGTGAGGTTTGCGCTGATGGTCTTGTCCCACTGCTTGATAGTCATATCGACGATTGGGACGTCCTCGGGCGGCCAGATGCCGTGGTTGACCACGACCACTGCCACAGGGCCGAACGGCATGCCTGAGAGCACATCGAACATGTGCTTCACGGCAAACTCGGAGGAGAGGTCTGCTTGAACGCATTGGAGTGCGGGAAAGCTGGCCTGGAGAGCCTGGATGGGTTTGGCGTTGGAGTTGTAATGTGCAGTTACATTTGCACCGAGGGCTGTAGGGTGTCAGTGAGATTTATGGAAGAGCGAAGACGATAGAGATACACATACATAAGTAGAGTTTGACGGTCTCAAGGCCAATGCCTCCGCTTGCGCCTGATTGTGGTGAGGAAATCACGAGCAAGTTGACCAGGAAATGACTGCACCTGTAATGAGGACATGTATGTTTGTCAGTCCTAGATCCATTGTCCGACCCTGATTTTGGGGGAAGCACGGTCAGGTCATGATTCTACATGATAGCTACCCCTGCGATGGATAGTCCCACGAATTCGCATGTGCCAAGCCAAGCTGGGTTATATCTCTACGCAATCCAGTATTTATGACATCACCTGTCATCGTTGCTTAGTTATCACTCAAGGGCTGGAGTAATCAGCAGCTCTTGATTGGACGTACGTCGAGACACGGCTCCCCGCCATTGCTACACCTGCCGTCGTGTCTGGTGAATTTGTTTTTCTTCGATGGTGGCCTAGTGAGTACCTGAACTGACCAGCTTGGCTACCAAAACAATGTCTCGAGAGGGATCATGTTGAGTATTCCTGCTGCTGTCTCGACAGAAGAGATAAGACTATTTGAGCGGGTGACACACCTGTCCATGTGGAAGGTTGAGTTTGCTTCCGACAGGGCACCCGCCATCCCGCCGGAACTTGACAACAACCACCATAAATGGATATGCCGGCGGTAATCTATATTAAGAAATGGTGCCTTTGTTTCTTTGTGGTACGATGATTGCTCAAGCTGCTAGGCACTGGCTCTTCTCCACAGTTCTTTACCCACACCAGTACGACGACTACTCTTGGAACGACGACAGCAAAATTTGCGGTGAAAACATAAGGATTTTGGATTAAATCTGCTGTCATAACCATGCCTCGTGTGCCATCTGTGGACGCCTCATTTATCCATACGCTCCATGGTAACTTCGTCGATAACGCTGGTCGTACCCTTCTGCTGCGCGGAGTGAACCTATCTGGTTCATCCAAGGCACCCGTGAACCAGCCTTCCCAGGTCCTAGATGGATTCTGGGAAGAAGCAAAGACTGGCAGTGAGAGTTTCGTAGGCCGACCGCTGAAGCTGGATGACGCGGACGAGCACCTCGCCCGCCTGCGAGGTTGGGGTTTCAATATGTTGCGATTTCCTATAACTTGGGAAGCCCTAGAACATGCAGGACCGTGAGTACTCGATCCATGTCATCTCCCAGCTCGTGGTAACGATGGTATTTTTACCAGGGGGAAATATGATTATGAGTTTATGGATTATACAATAGAGATACTACGGAAATGCAAAGCGCACGGGTTCAAAGTTTATATGAATCCTCACCAAGACACCGTGAGCTTCTTCGCAAATGCATTGCTACTTCTTTCTAATCCGCCGTTCAGTGGTCTCGTTTTTCAGGCGGTTCAGGAGCACCTTATTGGACACTTGTTGCATGCGGTTTTAATCCATCCGCATTCAGTGCCACACAAGCAGCTATAATTCACTGCGAGTATCCCACTCCCGCGTCTCGCAACCCCGCAGAATTGCCTGCCATGATATGGTCAACAAACTACGGCAGACTTGTCTCGCACACCATGTTCGCGCTCTTTTTCGGTGGCTCCACGTTCGCCCCGAAATGCATCATCGACGGGGTGAACATTCAGGAATACCTTCAGACGCACTTCGCAAACGCTTTTGGAAAGTTGGCGGAGCGAGTGGCTGCAGCTGGGGACCTTCTTGACGAAGTTGTCATTGGGTGGGACAGCATGAACGAGCCAGCAGAAGGGCTCATCTCATGGAATGACCTCAACGCGTATCCGGTGGAACAGGGTTCCACACTCAAGAAGGGCACTGTTCCGTCACCAGCGCAGAGCTTCCGTCTTGGTATGGGCCAGGTGCAGACACTTGACAACTACACTTTTGGCTCTATGGGTCCAAAACGTGATGGCAGTGTCACCATCGACCCTAACGGTGTCAAGGCGTGGTCAGATCCCTCCACGGAGCCCGGAGGCATCCACCCACGCTGGGGCTGGAGACGCGACCCTGGTTGGACGCTTGGTACATGCGTATGGGCTTTGCACGATGTATGGGACGTGCAGAGTGGATATGTCATGCAGCCGGATTATTTCGCACGTATTCCAGGAACAGAAGAACCCGCACGTTTTCTGCACACCTTCTTCCTTCCCCAATGTGCTCTTTACCTGAAGGCAGTTAGAGCGCACCATCCACAAGCCATCGCGTTCGTGCAGCCCCCCGTGTTTGCACGGCCTCCTCCGATACCAGAGGAGATACTGCAGGGCAGGGCATGCTATTCAACGCATTATTACGATGGCCTGACACTCGTTACACGCCACTGGAACTGGTTCAACGCTGATGCCCTTGGTCTCCTGCGGGGAAAATATTCAACCCAGATACAAGCTTTGCGCATAGGTGAACGCGCCATACGGAACAGCCTTCAGAGCCAGCTCGGCTACTTGAAGGCAGACGCAACGCAACTAGGTGCGCTTCCACCTACCGGCCCAGCACGATACCCAACTATCATTGGAGAAATTGGGACGCCTTTCGATATGGATGCCAAGCGCTCGTATGGATACACCGATAGTGGCAAATACAAGGGTGATTACTCGCGACAAGAGCGTGCGCTTGATGCAAGTTTGAACGCGGCGGACGGCGAGAACTGCTTGAACTGGACGGTGTGGACGTACTGCCCTGATAGTTCGCACCCTTGGGGGGATGGGTGGAACATGGAGGATCTCAGCTTATGGTGTAATGACGACTTGCGCGCAGGAGAAATGGGAAGGGTCCCGGGCATCCAGACGCCGTTCAAATCGTCACTGAGTTCATTAGCGCCAGCACGAGCGTCGACTCTCAGCCATATCAACTCTTCCAGTATATTCTTCGCTTTACGCCAACTCTAGTGTCGAAGAAGGCGAACCTGTGAAGTGCGAACCCGCGTCTCTCCTATCGTTCCTTACGAACGGTGCCCGTGCCGTGCGCGCTTTCTGTCGTCCGTGGCCAATAGCGGTCGTTGGTACCCCTACGAACATCCAGTTCGACATCTCCAAAGCGACCTTCCGCCTTACTCTCAAGGTCAACGCAGAGGATATACCTGTTGACGAAGACGATGATATCGTACCTGCAAAGAAAGGATTGTACAAGGATAGTTCCTTGCCCACTGAGATTTTCTTACCTCTCGTCCATTTCGCCTCGGATGCTTGCGTGAGCAAAGCTCTCGGTTCTGCCGTCCAGGACCAAGTCGATGATTCCCTAGACGTTGGGCAGGAAGGGATGAGCCGCGGTTCATCAGGAACGACGACACCTCGCGCGTATACGTCATCGACGCTCACTCTTCCTTTGACTTCTCAAGCTGCGCTAGTCGCCAGTCATATTCAAGGATGACTCGTACGACATCGCTGTCACTGCATCCTGAGGGCCGCGTGGAGCTTCTCGCATCAGAGCAGAAGCTTCTCTGGTTCTACACTGTGCCAACGGGGGAGAAGGAAGACAAGGAGCTGACGATAGAAGTGCGCCGTTCATCAGGCGCCATCAAGGCCAGCGCACTCGGGCTTGGATATACCACTGAGAGCAGAGCGAGAGATGGGTGCGCTGGATGGCTGGAGCAGGCGGGGTTGTTGGGCGAAGGGTGGTGCCCTCAGGGTTGTTCGATCATGTGAAGTCGCCGTTATCTTATCTTATGCATTTTCCTCGATACATCTAATGACGGCGGTCAATACATTCTTTGTAGAAAATAATCATATGTATCGTATATACTTCTCGGCTACCTCTTGTAAGATAGTACTATGGACATGTTATTTTCATTTTGGAAAAAGAGGTGAGCCGATAGTACTCGAGACCAGTGAGTTCCTCAGCTGTAAACTAATTAGATGCTGCAAGTGAACATTTGGTGTGGAAATACGCACTAAGCTAGTCATGCGGGCGATATCATGACGGAATGCAACAGTATTGGTCAGGTGTGTTGCTCATCGTCAATCTCGAAGGAGGAACTTTTCGTTAAGTCTAACCCTAACCCTACATCACACTGATTGTCCATTAGAAGGAAGACAACCGAAGTTCCTTCTTACCTTGGTACTCTAAGGCATGCTGGCACGCGCTCTACATAGCGTTCAGCAAAGCCACAACTGTTGGTAAAGTCCGTTCTCGCCGTTCTCGCACTGTCAATTGGGTTACAATCACAAAATTTGCTCACACACCTATGAGCAATGACTGCAGTAGTAGCAAGTCCTGGCCCTTACTGGTCTACACTCTAACTGAGCATCGCTAATCGACATACTGAAAGCCGACCACACTTGCTTTGCAACTCCAACCGCTAAGTCACCTACTTTCCTTGTCAGCGTACTTATTGAAACAGACTATTCATCTGGACGGTCTACCACTAGCAATACTGCCGTCTGCCCTGACCCGATGACCCATACCTGTTCACAGACGATCATAAACTCACCAGGTTCGCAGCGGATGGTTTGGAGCACCCTCTATGATGAACGGAAGAATGGATTCGATAGGAACTGAGCTGAACGGAAGTATATTAACGGTGCGTCCCTCGTCATGAGCACACTCGATCCCTGTGCTAATCTAACCTCTATTCCCTATCCCGCTTGTCAACTTATTTAGGCGGTACCTAGGTCGTGCCCACGCCCAAACCTACACTTCATGATGCTCTTAAATACTCCCGCCTCATTTCCTGTCGGTGTGGATCGCTGTCCACCTCGTCCTCGCTCGTTTATTCTTGTCGATGCACGAAATTATGTTCAACTATGAGATGATAATACAATACTGTGATTGTCTTTTCAACGATCTGTCTATTCTAAGTTCACGGCGCTCTCCCAAAACGTTCATGTACACGACTTAATTCACCCGAGCCGCGTGATGTCCTGACGAGCATCGACAGGGTTGTCAGTTGTGTCTGTCATCACACCGCAGTCAAGTCACTCCTGAAAGTAAGAATAAGCGACGATCACTTTGACGAGCGCGAGTACATTTCACAACGCAGAAAACGGTATAACGAGAGCGGTAAGAAGGGTGTTGAAACCCGATAGTACAGTCTGCGACAGTCAGCAGTTGAAGCTGGAGTGCTCGGTATAGTAGTACATAGCATGGGAACGGGCATCGAAACTTTGAAAGCAAGAGACAGCGGTCTGCACCACTCAGTGCTCAGTATCATAGCGGCACAACACGGCATAGATGGGAAGAGGATCGTCTACTGCTTCGCTGCCAAGTCCTTTGCTGCAGGCGACTGGTAAACAGTGTCGGGTTCGATACGAGGCGAGGGACTTACACAGGCGATTTTCAAGAATGAACTCGAGGATCTTCCTCTTCAACTCCTCTTCCTTGTAACCTCGACCAGCAATTTCCGTTGCGACTTTCTTCACAGTGACAGCCATAGGAGATTTCACGTAATAGTCCACAGCAGACTTGATGAATTCTAGTTCATCGTCATGCTGAAGGAAGGCGGCGTATTCGAGGACAATGATGGTAGCTGCGTCTTGTGATTAAAATGGTAGTTGACCATGCATTCAGAAACGAACCAATGCCGGTCTGAATGATATTGCTTGTAGAAGTAAACCATGTTCCCTTGCCAACCTATTGCAAACTCTTGAATGATGAGGATCAATGCGGAAACTTTAGTACCTACTACAGGCTGAAGGGCAGGCACAAGTTGACCTTTCCGGGTTTCGATCTACTCATTGAAGCAGATGAAAGGTGTTAGCACCGGAAACAATTCAAACAGAACACTTGCCTCCTGAAACAAAGAATTGTCAAATTCCTGATGTGGCATTCTTGAAAGTTATGGATGAACTTACATTCTGTGCAATTGATAGTCATGAATGGTCAAACAGCGGAAGATAGTGGTACCATGATCAAATGACTTACAAACTATCAGGGAGAGAGAACCAGGTTAGTGCTGTCATAAAATGGTGAGTCTATTGAATGGACATACGAGCTATGTGAGACCAACAAAATCATGCATCAGTGGGCAGAGGTAGATTTAGACAGGAAATATCATACCTCCTATAAGGGATAAGAATCATTAGGTGTTACAGGTTACAACATATGACTCACAGGCTAGAGAGAAAGTGCCAATCAGAATTGCCACATGGTGAGTATGCAAATGACTCACATTCTAGGTAGGGTATCAAAATATTGAAGATGAGTGACCATGGGAGAAGGGCTTGAAATTACTATGGGTACTCAACAAACTATGTGTTGGATAGTAAGCAACAATGACTCAATATGTCTAAGAATAGTGAAGAGAGGACTTACATTAGGCTATGAATGACCAATAGATATCATGATGTCAGTATGATCTCCATGAAATATACAATAAAGAGACCAACCACCTGTCAAAGAACCAGTAACAGCAAGACATGGGCATATTATTACTATGGAATCAGCTTAAGAAGCCAAGGGACTTACTGGTGCCTATCAACAGACCAGCAGGGAGAAAGCATTAGGATCATCAGCAAGGGTTCAGGATGAGCAGCCATCAAGGTACTGACCTCCTGTCAACAGGGCAGCAGCAGCAAGGCATCAGGATCATCAGCAAGGGTTCAGGATGTGAGACAATCCAGGCACTTACCAACTGTCAACAGGCCAGGCCACAAGGCATGGGGATGATCAGCATGGCATCAGGATCAGAGACCATCCAGGCACTTACATACTGTCAGCAGGCCAGAAACCACAAGGCATGGGGATAATCAGCATGGGATCAGGATCAGAGATAAACCAGGCACTTACCCACTGTCAACAGGCCAGCAGCCACAAGGCATGGGGGATGATCAGCAAGGGTTCAGGATGTGAGACAATCCAGGCACTTACCTGCTGTCAACAGGCCAGCAGCAACAAGGCATGGGGATGATCAGCATGACATCAGGATCAGAGACCATCCAGGCACTTACATACTGTCAACAGGCCAGCAGCAACAAGGCATGGGGATGATCAGCATGACATCAGGATCAGAGACCATCCAGGCACTTACATACTGTCAACAGGCCAGCAGCAACAAGGCATGGGGATTGTCAGCATGTGTTCAGAGTCAGAAACCTACAAGGCACTTACTATCTGTCAATAGGCCAGCAGTAACAAGGGATCAGGATCATTAGCATGGGGTCAGCATGATAAACTGTTGGGGTACTTACACACTGTCAACAAGCCCACAGAAGCAAGCCATCATAATTGTCAATAATGGTTGAGTTTTGCAAACCACAATCTTACCAGCTACCATCAAACAACTACAGTTGAGGACAACACATCAGCATGTCTACAGTTTTAACCATGCAATATTTACCATTAGTTAGCACCATCACCAAGACATCATCATACTCAATCAATCATTGTCTTACTTTGAGATATGAAAACCACTTAGCAATGTCATACTGGTAACCTTCAAGATCAGTTGGATGCAGCAAGGATTGCTTATTTGCACAATCAACAACCATTCTAGATGATGTTAGAACACGACTATGTGGACACACAACTACACAACTCACTCAATGGCACACTTGATACAAAGTTCTAGGTTTGACTGTTGTGTTGAGACCAAGCACAAGCATAATTCTTTGTCATCCAATGCAAAAGTAGTGTTCTCCAGTAGTGTGTCGCAGCCTGTATCCACTTCATCCATATCTCGGATGACCCATGTCAACTTACATACTAGACAAATCAATCTCGGGCTGAACAACTCACTCTGCAAGCGCACATAGCACTTCGGACGTGCAAGGTTCTCAGGGGCATATAACCGATCCAAGACACCTGTACTCGTGAATAGTTCTTCGACACACTCGTCGATTCTTTTTAAGCACTCTTCTTGCGACAACCCGATGAGTTGTTCCTCGAGTTCTCCGAATGCTACTGGATGCAAAGCATCAAACTTCGTGAATACCACAATGACAGGAACTGATGAATATTCATTTAATATGCCGAACACCACGACAAGGGACACATTCAACAAGCTCACCATGTCCAGTGTCACATTCGGAGAAAAACTTCTCCTCTGACCGCTGGAACGTTCGGCAATGATCGTCCATCGGAATACAATACCTGTAGGACATTGATGAACGAGCACAGCACACCAGGAGGGAGTCACTTACCACACAGCGTGGATTCGCTCCTCCAACTTTGTCGTATTCGCACGTTCTGCAATAAATTTCTTCATGTCCTCGAATTCTCCTACGGAACCCGCTTCGAAACCACACGAGTCGTGAAAGACGAAACCGGGGTTGCTTTTGAATACCATCTCGTTCGTGATGTCGTGTTTCCCACGCTAAGCATCCATCAGCGCATGCGTACTCGTAGGGCAGATGGTGCACACACCAATCTCGAGCCTTCGATGACGGCGCCATCGATCTATTTATAAGCGATCGGCGTTCGACCCGTCGCATGGTGCAGAACATATCACACACCTTGTCTCCTTTGGCATTGTAAATCTCTGGCTTTTCCGTGGTGTTGCAGACCTTCTGAAGGATGGTCGTTTTGCCTGCATTCGCCCTTCCTACGATCAGAACTCGAAAGCGCCCAAACGTCTTTCTGAGGTTCTGAGGGTCGACTTTTGGTGCCATCGGGAGATCTTGATGTGCGCAGAAGTGGTCTGGTTTCTCGTGCAAACAGTGGGGAGTAAAACGGAACGGGATCGCAGCGAAATACGAGAGCGAATGGACACCAAGCAAGGGCACCGATGGCTCATGACACAACATGTACACACGGCGTCTATCTCCCTGAATTAGACGACCGATTCTACAATTGCACCGTAAATGCACCATTTGCCAATCGTTCAGTTGTCCGTGCAACAATGCGCGAAGACTAAGTACACGACAAACGATTTGAATTATAAGACCATTGATAGAGAGTTAGCTACGATGAATGATAAGATTATGATGGAGATGAGAAATTACCGTCTTCCCTACCCCTCTCCTTGAAAAGAAGTGATATTAATCTCTGCAAAGGTACAAGTGAGCTCGATCTTTCAAGCTCTTTCAGATGATGGGTCCTTGAGGCGTCCGTGAACGCAAGAGAATCTCATGGCGTGCGTCCCCCTATGGAACGGGAGAGATCTCGTGAACCCCGACAGGTTCTGCATGTTCCTGCCTTAGGAGATGGCGGTGCTGGATATGAACGCAGAAGCTGCACAGGCGGGTGTTGTTTGACCTCGGACATCGGTCCCCCTAGTCGACGCTGGGAGAAGGGCAGATGTAGTGGGCCGTGGTAGGTTGTAGGATCCGTGGCTGGGGGTAGGATTGGTACATGTGCTCGGATGACTCAATAAGTCGACTACTCATCGTGCTGTAGAAACGGTGCATATAATTAAAATATGTTATTGTGGAGTATCATGTAACACGTACTGGTAACCTTATGCTTAGATTCGGAGGGCTAGCGCGAGCTTACTAAATCCACCCCAGAACGTTCGGAAACCGACACCTGAGCAGGATGCACAACGTTTCTTGCGACCTGACGTAGGATCAAATCGCGGTTCTGTGCGCCACTGTTTCCCTTCGATTCTGCCCGCCCTGGTGCCTATCTTGATGAATGATATGTCGTCCAAGTCCTCGCACGCCAGGAGGATATATTGTGGCATAGCGAGCTTCCTGGTATCTTTCGACGGGTGCACCGAAACCATATTGCGTCAACGATCGTGATGTAAGTAGTGGTGAAGCGCATAGCCTAGGGCTGAAATTACGAACGAACAAATGCACAGCTCCACGTACGAGC
This sequence comes from Suillus paluster, assembly GCF_016628075.1. Lineage (NCBI taxonomy): Eukaryota > Fungi > Basidiomycota > Agaricomycetes > Boletales > Suillaceae > Suillus > Suillus paluster. The sequence goes on from NW_024537643.1 coordinate 54,855, forward strand.
GTAGGTTCGAGTCCTGTGCGAAATAGTATACTTTGGCAAGGATACAATGAGTGCATGGACTTGCGGTGCGCGCTAAAACTCACTGAGGTTTGAAAGATATTTGGGACTGCGCTTTGGATCCAGTCACTTCGTGGAACGTCGAAAGAATCGCGGGATACCATAGTGCTGAGTGCTGGGGTGCATGGTGCGGGGCAGAGATAATCTCTGCTGGTATCGAACCTCTTGCTTGGTGGACTGTACCAATGTTGCAGGTATCCAACGTCCTGGCCAATAAACTGGGCAGATTGACTGTCGTATCCGCCTGCAGCCTCCACGAGCAGTAATAGGCTACCATCTTGCTGCGGTAGTCGAGACTGTATTTGGAATGGAGAGGCACCCCGAGATGAGATCCCGCTATACTTATTTATATTGTCAGTTGATCCTGGGTAAGGTGAAATACGTACTAAGATAGTATTGAGGTCAATATGGAGGCGCGACGTATTTCTCTGAGTCTCTGACTATCACGTTGCTGACCACCATGTGTGCAAGCTTGGAGTACCTCGACCAAGTCCTGGTTTTCTGTTAGGGTTAGGGTTAGGTTACACATGCTCTACCATCCATCCACCCCGCTACTATGACATGTTCAAACCTCTTCGATCATTTTCCCGTCCACGTTAAATCGTTGGACGCTTCAGCTGCTTATCAGGCCTCTCTCCCGCATGCAGTTGTCTTGCCGTTCGGTGACAGCGCCATTGCCCGTATACCTTCTGCCTCCCATTTCCACGGATCCCCGACAAGAAGTCCTGTGTCGCAGTTGCACTTGCGCATGACCCTCAAATATGTTGCGCTGGCGGTGAAGCTCTCTCGAGGGTCGGGTCTTTGTGGAACCTAGAAACCATGGCTACTATCGTACGGAAGATAGCGTTTTGACCCCGTTCGTTATAAAATATGGTGGGGATAGTTGACCATCAACTCACCGATTGATCTTATGGCAAGCTGGCAAGACAGGTGAGTTTTATGTCTCGCAAGCATGCACGAGACAGCGCTAATGTTCATTCGCCAGCAGCCGTACAGCCTTTTCTCCGGTTTTGATTAGGTCGATTTTTGTAAGCTATGAACCCCACTACCCTCTTCATATCATTCACATCATATTAGTACGGTGAACCATGTTATAGCGCATACTCAAGACAGTGACAGTGACCTTCAACCGTCAACGTAGTAGGTCTCGGGCGACTGTTGCAACGTGCATCAATATGCAGAAGCGCTGTAAGAACGAACAGATATATACGGGTTTGGAATTGTAATTGTAGGAGCCAACATTGTGCGTGCTTTCGTCCAGCGCTGGTGTCAGGAAGTGCTTATTTACTCTGCCTCTTCAGTCTTCGTCATACACCGGTATTTGCCTTGGGTCTTCACAACGTTCACCCCATCATTTGGCTCCGCATTCTCGCCATGACCCACCTCTAAGTCCAACGCGGATCGCGACCGTTGACACATTCTGACATGGCTTTTGTAAGCACCCGCATGGAGATTCGCATTCTCGTACCTCGTTACTAGAATGGCACTGGTCTGTGCGCCTCACGATCACTCAAATAGCCCATCTGTTTCTGCTTCTCTCTCTCCTTCTTCGCTGTCCCCACTTGTGTTGCGCCATACAACCTGCCCCCTCCCATTCACATATTTCTACTAAGTGCTTTTCTGGTATCGCCTCTCCTTCAGGCCCAAAGGTCTGTACCTGATTCTGACCAGATAACGCTCCGAAGGGCTCTGTCTCTCATCCCGACCGTCCGCATATTCTCTTCTAGACGTATTTGTCCTCTTCCCCGTCCTCAGCCTTAACGATTGCACAAAGGTCCGCCTCCTGCTTGTCATCCCCCACGAGCAAGAGTTTTACTTGAACGGCGACTCCATGGCGTGATACTCGAACGGTGACTACGATTGCGTGAGTCGTCCTTGTCGTGTTTCCTCTTCACACTTCAGCACCAGTTTAACGAGTCAAGTCTAGGTGTCCATATGCTTCACCCCTCACAAAAGCCTACCTTATCAGCCACGGTGTGCTGTCGTCTGAAGTATCTGGCCTCGGCTGCGCCTCTTCCGCATACGCTACCGCCAAAGGCCAAACGAGTTATATGGGAACTTCGATCGAGTCATCTGGCGGCGGAACGTTCGATTTCAGAGAACAAGGTCGTGCAGGTACTGGTGTCGACCGCGTCACATCCTCTCTCAGCTCCCCCTCGCATTTCTCTGACAACCCTACGTCCTACTACTCCGATAGTGCAGGCTTACCCTCCCAACCATTGTAGGAAGAGGTGAGATCTACTTGCACCGTCCTCCCTGGATACCTCAGCGTCAGTTCTACCAGCGACGGTTGTATACTCTCGAGCCTCGAACTCATTCACCAACGGCTTATTACAACGTTAGAAATACCACCCATTTTTCCTGGGTGTTCTGCGAGTGAGCATCCCTCGAGCTTGTTTCCCATTCGGATGTCTGACGCCACCCGTACCCTCCATGCACCTACAACCGTCAGCCAGGGTATGAACTGCGGACCTTGTACTCCTGTCGTTTTGTACCAGCGCATCCACTGTTTATTTTCCATTTAGCATTCTTAAGACACGATTCCACCACATGAAGTCTTGCTTCAACAACATCTCACAAGTAGGCTTTTGTGGCACGCATTCTAAAGATTCGATGCATAGCTTTGAATTTAAGTTTGAGTAGAATTCTGTTGACTAGACGAGAGTATTGAATATCCGTGTATCGTCATCTTGTCAACAAGATTCTACTCATCTATTCTACCGATCGCTTGTTTCTACTAACGATTCTTTACATGGGCCCCGAAAACAGATACGCAAGTCATTGCAGACAGATGCGAACTGAACGCTTTAGAGTTGACTATGTGCGAGGCCATAAGTAGCAACGTGCTGCGTGCAGTCCCCGTTGATTCGACGAAGCTTGTGTTTACAGAAGACGTCGGGTCTATGAACAAGAGTTCTGCCGATTTGTGCCATTTGCCGTTCTGCCGTTCTTTTGGCAGAAGTCGCCCCAAAACATTAATATCCTACACGAGCCGCACCCGTGCCCGCCGCAGGTCACCCATACCTGGGCGGCCTAGACCGTGTCTGGGGACATTAGGACGCGCTCTGATCAGTGTGGTTCCCGACAGCGGATTCGAGCTGGCATTGACCTTGCTTCACAAGCTAGGTGGCAATCTGCTGGCATTACAGATATCATCTGTTCGAAAGAGGATTTCAGGTGGATAGGTTCTTCACATAAGACCAAGCCGTTTTCTTACTGTCCCCTTTGGATTTATATTCTGTATCACATCCTCACAAACAATGCGGTTGTCCTTTGTCCTCATCGTCGTTGCTCCTTTGACAGCCTCAATATCTGCAGCATCAATACCTGCCAGTGATCCTGACAGTGAATCATGTCCTACAACTTGCTATCTTCACAGCTGCTGTCCTGGGCAAGATTGCGAAGTGTTTCTTGTGAGTATGAACAGTTTGCGTTCTACATTTAACCACATGACTCACTGGCGTGGTAGTACTTCGTCTTGCTATGTCAGTGAACTACAGTGAGTCATGTCTCTGCTTTCGCACCGGTGCAGTATGGTTGATGACACGACGCGTGATTTATAGGTTGAGTTGATCAACATGCTTGCTTCTGAACAAATTTCACTGCCGCTCGAGCAATGGAGATCTTGGAATAGAGGAAATCTTGATCACTTGAATACATAGAATATGTTAGTACGACGCAGTTTTGTAGTCTCGTTGTAGGCCACCGGGAGACTAATGATCTTGCAAGCCGGAGCGACGGCTTAGCTCCTTCCGCACCAGTCTCAAGAAGCTCGCGCAGGAATTGTACGCAGACTGGTAGCGAGTCTAAAAACTTTTACCTTCATTTTGTGACGAACGAACAGTATCATATACTTGTATGGGTTAAATTTGGAAGCGCCCAGTTACTACTCATTTGGCCTCTTCAGTCTTGGTCATACACAGATAAGTTTGCCTTGACCCTTCACAACGTTCACCACGCCAGGGCCGGCTTCGCTCTCCACGACCCACCTGTAAGTCTATCGCGATTTGCAAGCTTGCAAGCGTTGGCGCATTCAGACATGGCCTTTGTATGTAGGCGCCCGCGTGGAGATGCGCATTCTCGTGCTTCGGCATGTGGATGGCACTGGTCTGTGCGCCTCAGGACCACTCAAATAGGCCGTCTGCTTCGAATATTCCCCTCTTGCTCTTCTTCGCTGTCCCCCACTTGTCCGGCGCCTTATGATACAAATATTGTTCACCCGCCCACCTCTCATTATCATATTTTTACTAGGTGTTTTTTTCTGCTGTCACCTCTCCTTCAGACCCAAAAGTCTCTACCCGATTCTGACAAGACAGCGCTCCGTAAGGGCTCTGTCTCTCACCCTAGACGCATACTTTTTTCCGGATCCCCAGTTCTAGATTTATCCTCTTCCCCGTCCTCAACGCTTTAGTATCATACGAAGGTCCGCCTCCTCCTTGTCACCCCCCACGAGAAAGCAGCTCACGAACGACTACTACATCCTGTCCTGCTTGAACGCCGAATCCTTGACGTAGTACTCAAACTGTGACTACTATCGCCCAAGTCGTTTATTGTCATGTCTTCTTCTCTTTACACGAAGTACTAATTCAACGAGTCAAGCAATATAGGTGTTCATATACTTCGTCCCTGTATCCCCGTAATTGGCTTCGGCTACGCTTCTTCCACATGCGCTATCGCTGAAGGCTGAACGAGTTATACGGGAGCTTCCGATTGAGCAGCGGCAAGAGAACCAGGTCACGCAAATACCGTCTTGATCGTGCGCCGGTACGGACAGTGTCTACACCTCTCTGCTGTCGGAGGTATTGATGTCGGCGGTGTCACGTCCCCTCTCAGCTCCCCGTCGGATTTCTCTGAACGCCATGTCCTACCCTGATGGTGCAGGCTCACCCTCCCAACCATTGCAGGAAGAGTTGGTATCTACGAACACTGAGGTTGGATCGAAACCAAGCTCTGATCAGTGTAGTACTTTCTCGACAGGGGATTCGAGCCGTGATACTTTGTTCCACGTCAAATTGCCAATAGACCTTGCTTCACAAGGAAGATCTTAGGTGGCAATCTGCTGGCATTACAAATATCATCTTTCGAAAGGGCTTTCAGGCGCAGTTCTTCATAAAAGTAAGCCGTCTTCCTACTATCCCTTCAGATTTATTTGATCCCATATCACATCCTCACAAACAATGCGTTTCTCCTCTGTCCTCGCCGTTGTTGCTGCTTTAACAGCATCAATATCTGCGGCATCAATACCTGCCAGTGACCCTGACAGTGAAAAATGTCCTGCAGCTTGCTATTTTAATAGCTGCTGTCCTGAGCAAGATTGCACACTGAGTTTTGTGAGTATGAGTAGTTTGCATCCTGGATATAACCACATGACTCACCGGCATGGTAGTTCGTCATCCTGTTATGTACATCAACGAGTGGCATGTCGCGACAGTGAACTACAGTGAGTTGTTTTTCTGCCTTCGCATCCGTGCAGTATAGTTGATGGCATGATGCGTGATTATAGAGTTTTTGTTGCGGAGTTGGTCAACCTGCTTGCTTGTGAATAAATTTCACTGCCGCTCGAGCAATGGAGATCTTGGAATGGAGGAAATCTTGAATACATAGAATACGTTAGTATGACGCAATTTTGTAGTCTTGTTGTAGGCTTGAACATAGAAGCGCAAATGCCCGCGTGGAGATCCATTCGCATTCTCGTGCTTCCATATGAGAATGGCACTTATCTGTGCGCCTCATGATTACCCAAATAGGCCGTCTGCTTCGAAGATTCGACTCTTGCTCTTCTTCGCTGTCCCCCACTTGTGCGGCGCCATACAGACTTTATCCACCTGCCCACTTCCCATTCTCATATTTCTACCAAGGGTCTCTACCTGATTCCGACTAGATAGCGCTCCGAAGCGGACCGAAGGGCTGTGTTTCTCATCCCGATCATTTGCGTCTTCTCTTCTGGACACACACTTTTTCCGGATCCCCCACTGACTCTAGATTTATCTTCTTCCCCGTCCTCCACATTTGACGCGATCATGCAAAGGTTCGCCTCATTCCCCAGGCACGAACCACTACTACATCCATTCATCCTTGAACACCGACTCCATGATGTAATACTCAAATGGTGACTACTATCGTGTAAATCGTCTGTCTCCTTCTCCAATTCACGTGAAGCACTAGCTCAACGAATCAAGCAGTCATATACTTCGTCTCTCACCATTATCAAGCTCATCAGCCACCATGTGCTGTCGTCTGAGGTATCGCCGCAATTGGCCTCGGCTGCGCCACTTCCGCATACGCTATCGCCAAAGACCAATCGAACTTCCAATCGAATCATCTGGCGGCGGAACGCTCGATTTCAGAGAACGAAACCACGCGGATCGTCTTGATCATGGCGGTAGCATATGCCTGTACAGAGAGTGACCACATCTCCCTGCTAGCAGTGCAGGTATTGGTGTCGGGCGGTGACGTCCCCTCTCAACTCCCCCTTGCATTTCTCTGACAAAACCACGTCCTACTACCCTGATAGTGTATGCCCGTCCTCCCTGGATATCTCAGCGCCAGTTCTACCAGTGAGGGCCGTGGTCTCTTGAGCATCGGACTCGTTCACCAACCAGACTGCGGCTCTGGAAATATTGCCCATTTCTTCCTGGGTGGTTCGCTAATGAGCACTTCTTGAGCTCGTTTCCCATTCGGATCCCAGACGCCGTTCGTACCTTCCATGCACTACCGCCTTTTGACGCTCACTACAACCGTCAGCCAGGTATGAACTGCGGACCTTGTCCTCCTGCCAGTGTATCGACTGTGTACTTTACATTTGGCATTCCAAGAACACGAAGTACTTCTCTTCAACAACATCTGACAAGTAAGGATTTGATGATAGCTTTGAATTTAAATTTGAGTGGAATCTTGTTGATCCGACGACATGACGAATCACTGTATCGTCGTCTTTTCAGCAGGTTTCTACTCATTTTATTCTACATCGCTGATTTCTACTAACGGTTCTTTAGACACAATGTTGAATGGGATTAATATCATCATTGTCTGTCTTGGGCCCCGAAAACAGATCCGCCAGTCATCGTGCAGACAGATGCGAACTGAACGCTGTGGAGTTGATTGTGTGCGATGACATGAGTAGCAACGTGTTTCATGTAGTCCCCGTTGATTCGACGAACTTTGTGTTTAAAGAAGACGTCGAGTCTATGAAGAAGAGTTCTGCCGATTTGTGCCATTTGCCGTTCTGCCGTTCTTTTGGCAGAAGTCGCTTTCTCCTACACTATGGGCCACGCCTGGCATCGACCTTGCTTCGCAAGGGGATATTTTGTTCCACGCTAAACTGCCAATAGATCTTGCTTCACAAGGTAGGTGGCAATATGCTGGCATTTCAGATACATCTGTTCGAAAGGGGATTTCAGATGGATAAGTTCTTCACATAAAACCAAGCCGTCTTCCTACTGTCCCCTTCAGATTTATTTGATCCCATATCGCATCCTCACAAACAATGCGGTTCTCCTTTGTCCTCACTGTTGTTGCTACTTTGACAGCATTGATATCTGCAGCATCGATACCTGTCAGTGACGACACATGTCCTACAGTTTGCTATTTTAGCGATTGCTGCCCTGGGCACGAATGCATACTGTATATTGTGAGTATGAGTATTATGCGTCCGGGATTTAACCACATGACTCACCGGCATGGTAGTTCTTCATCTTGTTCTGTATGTCACGTGAGTGAGTGGCATGTCGCGACAGTGAACTACAGTGAGTCGTGTTTCTCCTTTCGCATCGGTGCAGTATGGTTGATGGCAGGACGCGCGAGTTATAGAGTTTTTGTCTATCACATCGGTCAATCTGGGCTTTGGATCAGGAGACCCGTCTTTTGCCAAATCTGCCTTGGTAGCTTCCCTTGGCGGTGATTCTGAAGAAAGTTCAGATGTAATATGCGAATCTCTATGTAGCTTGTGGAAGCTCCTCTGTCTTAATACCGAGGTTCTCAACACACGAACGCTTCTTCACTTGGCTTCTTCACCATCGTTGAAATCTGTGTCTGTCGGCCTGTGAGACTACGAAATTAACGACACGCAACCCAATTCCACTCCAAGATTTTCCTTGGATTCCTCCCAACTCGATCGAGTGCGCATCAGTGCACCATCACTTTCTATTGTTAATCACTGTCTCAGAAACATCCATTTTCTCTCTTGTCGATCAGTGGAGGTGCTCGTCAGTTTAGACGGCGATTTCCGGTATGATCCACTGGAAGTTCCAGATCTCATCATCTCCCTCTCGGAGCACTTCTCTCCTGCTCTTGAGACACTCGTGGTCGACTTCGAGTTCAAGTTCGGTACCTTTGTCGACGAAGACACAGTTACTAGTCCCAGTTGATGTCGTTTAATCGCTTACTGGAGTTACGGCTTGATTGGATATGCATTTCGGCCATCGATGATGCCTCACTCAAGACAATGACGCAATCCTGGCCTCAGCTCGAGAATTTCTGGTCTGGAACTGTGGCTTGTTAGCAGGTCCCGCCATTTCTCACTTTCGTAGGAGTCATCCACCTCATACATCATTGCCCGCAATTACGCAGCATTGAAATGACCTTTTGCGCATGTGCAGTAGACGTCAACAGCGAGCCGTTCTCTGGAACAATTCCAAACGAGAAGATCACCAATGTCCTTGTGGGGGTTTCTCCGATCGTCGATCCCATTGCCGTCGCTGGTCAACTGCACAGATTACTGCCCAAGTTGACTGAGGTGGTCTTTTTCGACTGCGATATCGGATCCCCCGTGCCGCAGTTATTTGAACAACGCGAGGCTGGATGGAGTGAGGTAGATGAGTGCTGGAGGTGTCTACTACGGGCGCAAACACAAAAGAGCTCAAGATGAACCAAGCACCACAGGAGCCCATGTTGCCGGCTTGACGGACCACGTATTGCATAGTGACTTGTATCTACAGGAATGCAAGTCCAGGTCAGTGACTGGGACTTTGGTTCCGTACTTCTGATGTACATCTGTCAAGTACATTGTCCACCAAGATGGGATGTTGATTTTCCGAAATAATGCAGACTTTCGACTTGACATAGCCGACTGTATGCATGCTCGGACTTTGTAATCTCGCAATAACTGCGGTTCTCGGCCCATCTAGGGTACCGGCAAAAAGAGAGATTTATATCTTAAGAGTATGGCTTATGATCGCCGCGATTTACCTGTCCCCGATGATATGCTGAGCTTTGCCCTTACACGTCACGTCGAGTACAAGAAATATGATTCCGATACATAAGTGGGCGTCTCCGGTAGATGGAGGCACAAAATAGCGCAAAACTGAGAACGAAAGCAGACCCTCCTTTCAATGGCTCGCTGCCACCGACAAACGGATCGAAAGCAAAACATCATGACTTGATCAACCACGGTTTATTGATGATCGTCCAGTCATCAATGAGCTGCCAAAAATGCGCCACCACAGACTTGTCAATGTGTCGTCTGTGAGGATCAATCTAGCACAATGCCACATCAGCCTCGAAGGAAAAAGAGGAAGTTTCCAGGCACACCTTCAGTTCAGTAACATTCCAGTCCTTGATCTTTGTGTTTGGCGGGTCATTAGCCCACGAAACATACACGCCTTTAACTAGAACATCCGACGATCATCGGCGATCAATGTCGGCCAAAAGCGAATTACTCACCGTGATGGAACAGAGCTCGGGGTTCATTCCACCGATATGGACGGAACTGCCAAGCTTGGCCGGTGGTCATCACACAGACAACACGTTCCCATGCGTCTGCACCAAATTTCTGCAACGCGTCAGTGCTATCAACTACAAAGTACCGTTGGATCTCCCCGCGAGACGAAGAGGTGGGCTGTGAGGATGAGGAAGGCGGTACACGTCGCCTGTCTATGTGAATGACATCCTCAGCGCGGGAGTTGCCAGCAGCTGCAGCACGGTCGCGTGCCGATGTAGAAGACTCAAAACTACGAGTGTATCTCATCAGTTGAGTGAAGCTATTTGACGTACAAAACAGAAACGCACAGAGATTCTTGCAAGAAACGCTTGACATTGTGCATAGTTATAAGGGCAGTTGGAGAAGAGGAAATCATGATGATCGGGTACATGTTTTCTGAATGGAATTTGAGAGTTTTGAGTAAAATATTCGGAGTGAGCACATACTAGCTTTGCGGACTTGCATGGCAAGGCCAGCAGATGGCACAGGAGCTGGAGCAGCCCCAGATTTTGAATCCTTGAGCTTCTTCAATTTTTCAGAGTATATAACTCGTAAGGCAGAGAAATTCTGGGAACGCGGTTAGTGACACAAACTCGGGGTGAGATCCAAACTTACGTTCGGTTTCGTTCCTCGTAGTACAGTGTTCCTGTCCCGCAATTCAATTTCGTTCTGCTTGATCCGTTTTACAACTTCAACATCTTGTTGATCGGCAACGTAACGTCGCTTTGAGGGAGTGGTGGTGGTGTCTGCAGCATGTGCTGCGCGCTTCGGGGTAATTAAAGGTAAAGTGGATGCACCGGGGTGGGTAGGTGTGCCTGGAGGAGTTGTCGACTCTGGTGCTGCATGAAGCTCGGTCAGAGCTCCCAGTCGAGTTTACAGGACCACGCACCTGCAAGTGACACTATTCTTTTCAAGTCATTTACCTTGCCTTCCAGCCATTCAACAATGCTCTTCCTCTCCGTAACGCTCACGAAACCCACTGCAAGACCATTCTCTCGAGCCTGTTTCATATACTCTCCAACAGGCGCATCGCGGAGGAGCCATGCTAAATACACGGCTTCGAGGGTAAAGAAGTCGGACGGTGAAGATGCAGAAGTCCCAGGTTTTGAATAGCGCGTTGGAGTTGATTTTGGAAGCGAGAGAGTTGGGGAGAGTACGATGTGGGATGAAGCGAGAAGGGAAGTTGTAGGCTCAGAATTTGCGACATACGTTATTGGAGATTTGGTTTTAATCGCATGGCGTAGGGCCAGTAGTGGGTCTGACGTCGAGTCCATTGTCGAGCTCATCGTGGTTAGTGAAGAAGAAAGTGCCGTCAATAACGCAACGGACTTGGAGTCTGACGATCCACAGTAGCTTACATAATGGGTATCAGCGACCCCTAGATGGGTGGTGAACGGGTTCGCTCAAAAGTTCAGAACACTTGGTTCAGCGATCCGCAACTCCCGAGTCTTTGGAAAGCGGGTGTAAGCTGCGCTGCAGGTCGTGCTCTTTGGAAACCTTTCCTTCTCCTTGTTTTCTGTCTCCGCTGGTTGTCCGGTTCTCGGCGTTAGGTCCGACGGCGCTGAGCTGACGTGTGGATTCGGCATCGTGCTCAGTAGACTAGCATCTTGAACATTTCTTCTTGCTGCTCTGAGTATCAAGACTCTGAACTGTACTATTCAACACCATGGCTACAGTCAAACTCGCTACCCTCGTTATTCGAGTGAGTCAGACCAACCGTTGTCATGCTTTAACTCGAGTGTCTCAGTTCAGATGTGACAGACAGTTGCGAAGCCCATCTCTGCACAACTGAAGAACCAAGCAAAGCAGTATGTGGAGTTGTTTAACTCCTGCCGAGGTTAATACTGACGTTTTGAATGGTGGATTTATAGGCACGAAACCTTCCGTTCTATATGTATTTCCCTTGCCCAGGGTATGCATACGGCTGAAATTAAACTGAGGACAAATATTCTCGGCGAACCGGCCAGACAACATGTGAAGCCATTATCAGAAACGAGGTGTGTACTGCCCCATTTTTTCAGGCTACCTTCATGTCTGATTCCTCTTCATTTGTGCCTCAGAGCAATTGAAAACGGTGCCAACACATTAGCGGAAGGCTTCTTATTTTCAGTGGCCGCATTATTAATAATAGGCGAAACATGGCGATCATCTCGAAATCAGTCCAAACAGCGAGATGATGTCAACGAACGAATCGAGGAGCTCTCTACGAATGTCGCGTCCCTCACAGAGCGTCTGGAGAGAATCCAGGAAAGCTTGGGCGATCTCGAAGGAGAACGTGCACGGAATAATGAGCTGGCGAGGATTGTAGAGCGGGTGGTGGAGATTGGGCTGCGAGGTGGATGGGCAGAGTTTGAAGATACACCGTTGAAAGTTCCCAGGGTGGAGCTTGTGCCAACCTCGTCGAGGGTACTGCCTTGACATCGGTGTATTTTCTCGGTGGGACTGCCAATTCTCCTTCAATCGTATGCCGAGGTAGTTCTTTTTTTCGGATTTTGGCCTCTTGCTTATGCTTCACATTCCAAGGAATATTTCCCGCGTGGTGTTCGCCACATTCCTTTGCTATCTACACCTGAATAATAGCTCCTCTCAAAGCGCTCTGACGCATACATGCTCATCACAGTAGAGGATCGACAACTAGCGGCTCTAGTATGGTTGGGCCTGCGTGTCACATTCAGACGTCCACGTGACAACTTTTTGAGGCCCAGTGGTCGAAGCACAGAAATAGAATCTAATGAATTGAGACGACACTTCTATACAGTGTAAAGAATTTCGCAAAGGTCATAGATGCAAGCAGAGTTTTGTAATTTGCAATGTCAAATTAATGCATATTGAGTCGCTAACCCTAACATGCAACCGCCGCCATGAGCACCGAAAGTCATCCGTACATACCAGGATTCCACGGTGACGCGTGACGCACAGACTAAGCATAAAACTGTACATGACCACAATATGTCAAGCACCTGTCAGAAACTTTCCCGCACATCGCTGTACAGACAATTGTTACGATCTTGTCTGACGAAACCCTCTTCCACTATGGGAATCGGGGATGGCGCGCGTTCTAGCATTCAGCAAAGCTACAACTGTTAGTAAGTCCGTCATTAGCTGTCACCGTTCTCGTACTGATTTGGCCAGGTTCACAAGGTTTGCTCCTGAACGAATCTGTTACTTGACCATCTATGAGCAGTGACTGCACCAATTAGTCCGCACTCTACCAAGCATCATTAATATGAATATTCATCTGTACTGGTGATACGCCGTCTGCCCTGGCCCGATTACCAGCACCTGAACACATGTCATCATAAGTTCCCTGGGGTGGTAACAAACAATTTGGAGCACTCTTGATGATGCACGGAAGAATGGATTCAATGGGGACGGAGCAAAACGAAGTATATTTATGGTGCGTCCTTTGTCATGAGCACAATCAGTCACTGTGCTCATCTCGCCTCTATTGCCCGCATTTTCCTCAACCAATTTCTCAAACCATCAACTTACTTAGGCCGCAGCGCTACCTATATTATGCCCGCGCCAATACCTAAGCTTCACGAGGCTTTACATACATCCGTTTCATTTCTTGTTGGCTTGGCTTGCCGTCCAGTTCGTCCCCCCTCGTTTATTCTTGTCGATCCAATGAAATTATGTTCAATTGCGAGACGATATTACAGTCCTGTGATTGCCTTTTCGACAGTTTGTTCGTTCTAAGTTCACGTCGGTCTCCCCAGATGTTCATGTACACGACTTGATTCACCCGGGCTGCGTGCTGTCCTGACGCGCATTGATAGGGCTGTCAGTCGTGTCCGTTGTCAAACCGGTTTGCTTTAGCTTTGAAGAATACTGAATACTGAACCTACGCTCAAGATCGCAGTCTAGTCGTGGAAGTAAGAATGACCAGTGATCACTTTGACGGGCGAGAGTAAAAAGACAGAAAACAAAAACAGAAAACAATATAATAAGATACGAAAAAGGGTGTTGAAACCCGGTAGTACAGTCTGCAGCGCTCAGCAGTTGAAGCTGGAGTGCCTGGTATAGTAGTACATAGTACATCGAAACTTTGAAAGCAGGAAACAACAATTTGCACCAGCAGTTGAAGCTGACGCACTCGGTATCGTACATAACATGGCATAGCATGGGGGGACATCGAAAAGCACTACTTCGCCACGGAGGTTCTCGCTGCAGACGACTGGTAAACTTCGAGTTCCACGTTTTGAAACGAGGCAATGGACGTACACACTGGCATGCGATTTTCAAGGATGAACTCGAGAATCTTTTTCTTCGATTCCTCTTTCTTATAGCCTCCATTAGCAACTTCCGTCGCGACTTTCTCCACAGCGGCAACCACAGGAGATTTCATGTAACGGTCCACGGCAGACTTGATGAACCCCAGTGCATAGTCATACTGGAGGAAGGCGGAGTATTCGAGGACAATAATGGTAGCTGCTTCTTGTTATTAAAACTGTAGTTGGCCGTGCAGTCAGAAACTAACCGATGCCAGTCTGAATGATTCTGTTCGCAGAAGTGAACCATGTTCCCTTGCCAGCCTATTGTAGACTCTTAAGAGTGGTGAGGATCGACACACGGAACCTTGCCCACCAAAGGCTGAAGGACAAACAAAAGACGATCACTCCAGATGGCGATCTAGTTATTGAGACGGGTGGATGTTAGCATCGAAACCAATTCGAACAGAACGACTTGCCTCCTGGTACAAAGTAATGTCAAAATCATGAGGCGGGATTCTTGATATTTCAAAATAGACTTACTTTCTGCTCGGTTAATAGTTTTGAATGATCAACCACAAGATAGCGACCACTATGAGCACATGACTTACGAACTATCAGGGAATTAGAACCAGATTAGCACTGCAACAGTGAAGATATGCTGGTCAATGGACGTACCAGCTATATATATAAGACCAAAAAATTGCATATCAGTGAAGCGATTATATCAGAGCAGGAGACATCATACATCCTGTGAACGTGCAATCAGAACAAGCAAAGGAGTGCTATCATCAAGTGCCATTGCAAGAATCCTGAGTGATTGAAACATACTCACAGACTAAGAGAAAGTGCCAATCAGAATTGACACATGATGACGAGTGCAAATAACTTACATTCTGTGCGTGGCATGAGAATACTATGTAAGACGAGGAAGTGTGGATGAGAATGGACACTCAACGAACTATGGATGATATAAGTGATAAGAACTCAACATGTCTGCCAGAAAAAGAGGAGACTTACAGTAGGCTATGTAAATGTACAAGTCATATAGCATAATCATATCAGTGTCATTGTGATGCAAGACAAAATAAAGGGACCGACCATCTGTGAAAAAAACCAGTGGTAGTAGCAAAATATCCAGACTCGTGTCAGTATGGAAACAGCACGAGAAGCCATCAAGCACATACTTCCTGTTGACCAACCAGTAATGACAAGACATCAGAATCATCAGCATGGGTTCATCAAGGTGACAATGCTTACCGACTGTTAACAGCCCAGCAACAACAAGGTATTGGGATCATCAGCATGAGTTAAGGATGAGAAGCAATCAAGAGACTTACTTCCTAGCATCAGGCCAGTAGTAAAAATGCATTGGGATAATCAGCATGGATTTACTTGATCAAGAAACTGACATCAAGACTCTGCTTACCAACTGTCAATGACCCAGCAATCAGGATGATCAGGATGGGTTTAAGATGAGAAATCATCATGAGACTTACCAACTGTCAACAGCCCAGCAGTGGCAAGGTGTTTGGATCATTGGTATAGGTCCAGGACAAGAAGTCAACAAGCACATACTGCCTGTCAATAGGTAGCAACAAGACATCAGTATCATTGGCATAGGATCAGGATGAGAATCATTAAGGCACTTACTTTCTATTGCCAGGTCAGCAGAGACAATACATTGGATTCATTAACTTGGATGCAGCATGAGAAACCATCAATGCACTTACTCTCTGTCATCCGGCCAGTAGCAATGAGACATCAGGATCATCAGCTGGGTTCAGAATGCAAAACTTACATACTGTTAACAGAGCAGCAACAGGGCATCAGGATTGTCAGCATAGGTTTCAGATGAGAAACCAACAAGACACTTACTGACTATGATTGAGCCAGCAGCAACAAGGCATCAATCATTGGTTTGAGTTCAGGATGAGAAACTGACAAGACACTTACTGACTGTCAGCAGGCCAGTAGCAACAATGCATCAGGATCATCAGCATTGGTTCAGGATAAGAAGCTATTAAGGTACATACACTCTGTTAACAAGCCAGTAGTGAGGCATTATGATCATTAGCTGTATTTAGGATGAGAAACTATAAAGACACTTACTCCCTGTCAAGAGTTCAACAGTAACAAGACATCAGGAATATTAGTATGGGTGCAGGAGGAGGGCACTTACATACTGTCAATAGGTCAGCAGCAATAAGGCATCAGGATCATCAGTATGGGTTCATAATGAGAAACTATTAAGTCACTTACTGACTATCATTAGGCCAGCAGCAACAAGAAATCAGGACCATCAGTATGGCTTCAGGATGGGAAACTATCAAGGTTCTTACCGACTGTCAATAGGCCAGCAGCAACAAGACATCAGAATCATTAGTATGGATTCCAAATGAGAAACCATCAGGACACTTACCAACTATCAACAGGCCAGCAGCAAGGAATTGAAATTATAAGCATGGATTCAGGATGAGAAAACATTAAGGCACTTACTCCCTGTCAAAAGGCCAGCAGGGACAAGGTGTCAGGAGCATGAGCATGGATTTAGCATAAAACACCATCAAGGTACTTACTTCCTATCACCCAGGCATCATCAGTATCAGCATGAGTTCGGGATGATAAACCAAAGCACTTACATACTGTTGACAGGCCAGCAGTAGCAAGACATGAAGGCATTAGCATTAATTCAGGATGAGGAGCCATCAAGACACTTACTGACTGTCAACAGGACAGCAGCAACAAGGCATCAGGACCATTAGCATGGGTTCAGGATGAGACATTATCCATACACTTACTTCCTGTCAACCGGTGAGTAGCAACAGGGCATTGGGATCATGATGAGAAACCATCAAGGCACTACTTACTGACTGCCAATAGCCCAGTGACAACAAGACATCGGAATCATTAGCATGGGCTCAGGATGAGAAATAAGGTACTGCTTACCTGACTGTCAACAGCCCAGCAGGAAGGTATTAGGATGATTGGGATGAGTTCATGATGAGATACTATCAAGGCACTTACATACTGTCAACAGCCCAGCAATGACAAGGCATTGAGATCATCAACATGGATTCAGGATGAGAAGTCATCAAAGCACTTACTCTCTGTCAACAGATCAGCAGCAATGAGACACCATGATCATCAGGCTGGATTCAGCAAAATAATCAATGGACTGACCCTCTATCATCAGGCCAGCAGCAACAATGCATGAGGATCATAAGCTAGGTTTGGGATAAGAAACTATCAAGGCACTTACTCTCTATCAATAGCCCAGCAGCAGCAAGGCATGTGGATTATCAACATTGATTCAGGATGAGAAACTATTGTGGCACTTACCAACTGTCAACAGCCCAGCAGTGACAAGGGATTGAGATCATTAGCATGGGTTCAGGATGAGAAGCCATCAAGGTACATACTTCCTGTCAACAGCCCAGCAGTGGCAAAGGATGGGGTTGATCAGTATAGATTCAGGATGAGACACCATCAATGTACTTACAGACTGTCAATGACCCAGCAGCAACAAGACATCAGCATCGTCAGCATTAGTGCAGAATGAGGGCACTTACTGACTATCATCAGGCCAGCAGCAACAAGGCATCAGCATGGGTTCAGAATGAGAATCTGTCAAGGCACTTACCGACTACCATCAGGCCAGCAGCACCAAGGTATTAGGGTGATCAGGATGGATTCAGGAAGAGACACCATCAAGGTACTTACAAGCTGTCAACAGGCCCACAGTAACAATGCATCAGGAGCCTATCAGCATGAGTTCATGATGAGAGACCATCAAGGCACTCACTCCCTGTCAACAGCCACAGTGACATGGCATCAAGACTATCAGCAAGGGTTTAGGATGTGGGACCATCAAGGCACTTACTTGCTGTTGATGACAAGCATTGGGATCATCAGTATGTAAGGATGAGAAGCGGTCAAGGCACTTACTCTCTGTCAACAGGCCACCAGTGACAATCATCAGCATGGGTTGAGAATGAGAAACCATCAATGCACTTACTGACTGTCACCAAGCCCGCAGAAGTAAGCCATTAGTGTTGTCAATGCTGTTCGAATTTAGCAAATCTCTATCTTACCAGCTATCATGAAAGAGTAACTATAATCATGGAAAAACATCAGAATATCTACTGTTTCAGCAGTGCAATATTTACCATCCATTAGCACCATCACCAAGGCATCATCTATTGAATCAATCATCATCTTACATTGAGATATGGAAACCACTTAGCAATGTGGAACTGGTAGTCTTCGTCATTAGTTGGAAGCGGCAAAGATTGCTGATGTGCCAGTGCATGATCAACAATTGTTCTAGATGATGTTGGAACACAAGCACTGGAATTGCAACTCTGTGACTCACTCGACAGCACACTTGATACAAAGTTCCAGATTTGACTGCTGTGTTGACAAGAAACACAGCCGCAATTCTTTGTCGTCCAATGCAAAAGTAGTACATTCCACTAGCAGGTCACAGTTTGTATCTGCTCGGTTCATATCTGTGATAATATATCCCATGTCAACTTTGATACTGACAAATTGATCTGAATCGCTTACTCGCCAAGCATACATAGCACTTCGGACGGGCACGGTTCCCAGGGTCGCACAACCGATCCCAGACACATGTATTCATGAAAAGTTCTTCCACACGCTGGGCAATCCTCTCCGAGCGCTCTTCTTTCGACAACCCAATTAGTTGTTTTTTGAGTTCTCCAAACGCCACTGGACGTAAAGCTTCGAACTTGGTAAATATCGCAATGACGGGAACTGAAGGGTGTATTAGCACGAGCATAGCAACAGACACGGCAGCCTGGAATCGCAAGCTCACCCAGCCCAGTGTTACACTCAGAGAAGAACTTCTCTTCCGCCCGCTGGAACGTTCGACAATGATCGTCCATCGGTATACAGTACCTGTATGACAACAATTCACGAGCGCAGAATTCAGGAGGGAGTCACTCACCAGATAGCATGCAGTCGCTCCTCCAATTTCGTCATATTTACGCGTTCTACAATAAATTTCTTCATATCCTCGAATTCGGCTTCAGAGCCCGCTTCGAAACCGCACGAATCGTGAAAGATGAAACCGGGATTGCTTTTGAACACCATCTCGTTAGTGATGTCGTGGTTCCCACGCTGAGTGTCCATTAGTGCATGCGTACTACTCGTAGGGAAGATGGTCCACGCACTATTCTCGAGCCTTCCACGACGGCAACATCGATCTGCTCACAAGTGATCAGTGCTCGACCCCCGCGGCAGGGTATAAACCATAGCCCACACCTCCTTTCCTTGGGCATTGTAAATCTCTGGCTCATCCGTGGTGTTACAGACCTTCTGAAGGATGGTTGTCTTGCCTGCGTTCGCTCTTCCTACGATCAGAACTCGAAAGCGCCCGATTGTCTTTCTGATGTTCTGAGGGTCGATGGGTGCCATGGTGAGATCTTGATGTGCGTCCTGAAATCGATGGCGATCTCGTTCGAGCACGAAGCAAAGGCGCTGATGCGGCTCAAGGCACAACAGGTACACACGGCGTCTAACTCCCTGCCTTAGACAATGGATTCTACACTTGCACCGAGGCAATGTTCAATGTGCGAGTCAGCTTGATCTTTCGAGCTCGTCCACAATGAGTTCGGTTCACCAAACGCCCTGCCGGTGTTGCCCCTTATCGCGGGGAGGATGTGAGTGGCTCGCCATCGCTCCTCTTTGATATCGATGAAACGATTTTTCAGAGATACGATATTGCCGAGGCAGAAGTTGCAGCAGCTATGCAGGGGGCCACCGACAGTTCAATACGACCAGTTCAACCTGCAGTTTGGACAACGGTCTCGAGGACAACCGACATACCCAATCCAGTTGCTGAAGGAGTGAGTTGCCGCGGATTTTTCTTTGGTCGACGGTCGGCATCCCGCTTCGCATTAGTCACAAGGTCATCTGCCGACTCTCTGTATTTTGTCTCTTCCTTGTCGTGTGCGTTTTCGCACTATTACCCAATATATTCTCCCTCACTTGTCCAATCCGCTCTCAAGCAACTGTCCATCGGCATGAGGTATTGAGAGGCAGAGTCTTCAAACAGCGCCAGCATAGCCGCAGAGTAGCGGTGACAGCTAGAACATCATACCAGTCTTGTCCTTCGATTCAGCGTCGACTGTCAATGAACTTTTTTGCAATCGCAAATCTGCTGCTGTCACCAGCTCTGAATCCGTGACTATCTAACGTGGAGGATAAATCGTCCATTTTCTGGTACCATCTGATGAACTCCGTGTTAATATCCACCGTGTGTTCAGAAACATGCTGTAAAGAACGGGCGAGCGTCAGTATCTGTTGTCCACGATACTAATTCGTCAACTTAACCACTTCGTTTATCTTAAATGCTAGGTGGATCAGTGATGACTTGCCGACTCCAGTCTACCAAGCGGGTGCGTGAGAATCTATGCTTGAAGACACCTAGTCGGAACCTTGGACAAATCTATCACTGCTAGTTGACTGCAGCTGTCTGATATCCATTGCATATGGCCGTGATGCACATGGAAGGGCGATCAGTTTGCTTTTGAGACAAAAGAGCCATATAGATACACTAACGATATTGTAACGATGCC
The DNA here is from genome assembly GCF_016628075.1 of Suillus paluster. Lineage (NCBI taxonomy): Eukaryota > Fungi > Basidiomycota > Agaricomycetes > Boletales > Suillaceae > Suillus > Suillus paluster. Next base: position 75,425 of record NW_024537643.1, read on the forward strand.
AGTCATCTTTAGTCATCCGATACTCTTACACCTCAATGCGACACCGCGTGAGACATACGGGTCCACCTCGTTTACCACTTTGATCCACGGTAATTCGTGTTCCGTGGATTACAAGGAACCATGCAATCGCACCATGCTCATCATGCTTGCAGTGCAGTCGGCGTTTCGGTAGACAGCCTAGATCTATATCTCGGTACCAAACAGGAGGTGGCATAACGATAGACATTCATTCCAAGGTGAGGGAAACGGCATTTCCTCTCGTATTCTTATCCTTAAAGTCGTGCCCTGCACCCACCAGTATTAACGGCAATGAAGTCTGCATATGTGAAACACATCATGGCCGCAGTAGCGAAAATGATGTCGTCAAGCGTTCTATTACACTAATATTCCGCAGTCTCGTGGTCTGGGTCTGTGATGGTATCAGTGGCGAGGTGGGAAATGAAACATTAGTTTCCGCACATGTACATTGTACACAAAGCTCGAGCGCTCATTCATTGAGCACCGTCGGCAGACCGGCCAACTTCATTTTAACTCCGATTTCCAACAAGTAATCGAGACACTGTTTATGACTAAGCTTCAGCCTGAATCCGAAAACACGTTAACTGACCTCTGTTTGGGTCTTGGCTTTCTGCCAATCGTCGCCTGACGAAGTAAATTCGACACTAGAAAACAAGATGATGGCTGATGACATACCCCAGACATAGATACCGTGCCGCAGAACGAGAATACCAGCGGCACTGGGGTACTTCTCCATGGCCTCTTTCATGCTGTCCTTCAGGTCTTCCTCGTTAGGAGTATTGTCGATGATTGGGACCTCGAGGGTGTCAAGGTATGACAGGGTCGAGCCGTTACCACCAATTCGGAACACCTTTGATCATCTTTCCAGAGATCAGTGGTGGGATAATAGGAAATAAAATACTCGATACCTCCTGCAAACAAGATCAGCATAGGGAGATTTCACATGCTAGCTCAACTTACTTGATGAGAAATCCTGAACATCTTCTCTTTCTCCCAGAGCAGTGTTGCCATCACCGCATTTTGAGAATGAGTGTGTATGCACGAGCCAGCGTTACGAATCGTAAAAGCATTCCAGAAGAGCGGGGTGCAGGCAGACTCTTTCAAGTTCAACTTTGGGCGACGAAGGAAAATCCTATCGGTATGTGGTGAAGGCTCCGCCTGAGGATACGGAAGGACGAATATATGCGAAGGCTGGATACGCTCTTTCTGTACGCCTGAAGGGGCGATGTACACTTTATCGCTACCGCACACTGATCAGCACGAGCGGGATGTAGCTGATAACGAACGAACTGACTCAGTACGAATACAGATACCTCCACCAGTGCCCGTCACCCATCCCAATCTGTAGAAGGATGCGCATAGCTCTGATATAAGATTCGCAGGCTGGTTAGCGGCCGCGGTGCGGTTCGCGATCAGTGTTGCAGATTTGGGCAGGGATTTAAAAATGGCTTACATGCAGAGGATCGGTGGACGTTACAAGAGCATCTCCCTGTTCTACGCTCGTGGTCATCGTATTCGTCTTATCAGCTAGATTACTGGCAGGATATCAACCTCACTTAGCGCTACGAATCGAGCAAGCAATTGATTGCATATGTGTATACTTACCTTTAAAATCACCTAGGAGTGCAAAAAAATGGGACAGCGTCTATAGTAGTCGAAATCGTCGTATCATGTCACAGATCGATTGCAGATCGATATCAGTAACATGAAGAAATTAAGTATGATGTCATTTGTTTGTTCTAGAATTTCACCTTGCTGTACCGTACTTGTTCAACTTGAATGTCTTGCTTTTGTCTTCCCTACCCAACGCTCGCGAAGATCATCACCTGTGCATGATCGTAGTAGATCCTCACGAACTTCGATAACATCATCAAACCTTCTTCGTCTCGTTCGCTCACTCTCGGCGCGAGATTTGTCAATCCCCCAGTCTGGTCTCGTTTCTTCTCGGTCCTCTCCATTCCAGAATGCGAGACCCCGGCTTCATGCTTAGAAGGTCTATCATTCTCGTGATTTGGGGCTTATGAGCTCCAGGACGTAAATTAAAATTGCAGACGCTTAGACTTGTTCGGACTCCGGACCTCACCACAAGACGAAAGTTAACTCGGAAACTCTCATCACACACATGTACGTCTTTCCACTACCATTCCAATCACGATCTGCCCGCGGTTTCTTCGCAACAAGTTACAAAGGTGACAAACCGCTTCCGATGGGTCATAATCACGTGACATCAACATAAAGTACGCACAGGAACTCGAATTTGAATTTGGTTCTTTGAATTCCACCATGAGCTTCATCAGAGCCAGACTCCTATAATGCCCATCGGTGTGTGTGAGAGAGAGCTGTCGACGGCCACAGACCAAACACAACTGTGGCCGTCGGATGTCGGGGTCTCTCTTATGTTAGTACACACCCGCCGATGGGTAGGAATCTGGATCTTTGCATGTATTCTCAGCTAATGAATGTCTCTCCTTTTTCAGATCGATGCGAGTTTCATGTTCTAGAAGACGTTGCAATCCACTCTATGGGTTTCCTGCATCTCAGCAAGAACTATCACGGCGGTACTTCCGACCAATTTCAGCCTGTGCACATGCGATCCTGGGGCGCGGTTCTTCACTGGTTCATCACTTGGTAATCAGGAACATTTTTAAGCTGTGTCAAGAAGGCTGTACTGATTTCCGGAGAACTTCCGACCTATGACGTTCGAGTATTGTCTTAAGTGCATAGCCTCGAGGACTTGCTGTATTCTATACATTACCAACCATAAAAGACAGTCCTACAAGGCACACACCATACACACCTACCGTCGCGCATCTTTCGCACTATGCAGTCAACGACAACGCCGGTCAATCCTGCCCCACATAAATCATACAATTTCAGCCTGGAGGATATGAAAAACACGAAAATATTCAATAACCAACCAGCTTCTCCTCTGTACTCTGTGGTCACCGACATAAAGTCGGACAAGCGCACTGACATCTTTGATGCTCGTGCAAACCGCCTGTTGGCTCGAATCGACAGGAGGGATATCCTGCCAGACACCATCACATTTCCCGACAGAAATGGTGGCTCTTCAATATCCCTTAGTAAATGGTTACATAAAAGCAAGCTTGAGAATGGACAGTACGTGTACTGGCGTAAGTGAGCTCAGTCCAGGGACTGACGTGTCTACAGTCATATCCACTCCATTGAGACTGCACATGGAACTTACGTTTGGAAGTCAGACGCCGCTTATCGACTGGCTGTAAGTCAACACGCGACACATTGCATTTGTGCCACTTTCTGACGTTTACTCTGTGAATTACGTTCTGCCAGTTGTATCGGAAGGGTGACATGTCCAAACCTGTGGCACACCTCCAAGAGGGATCACGAACCCAAAACTTTGCGGTAATCATGCAAGGAGAAGCGGAGCTCATTCGCGACGACGTCATCGTGTCCTTCTTGCTTCTTGAACAACGCCTAAGAGTGTCTGAAAAGAATATGGACGTTGGAGGGGGCAAGTTTGAGCAAAATCAAATAGTGTTGGGACATCACGTTAATACGCCGTGATTCCCTGAACGTGGATCTACGTCACGGTTGGAGCGCTTAGGTCTGGGAAGCCATGGATTTTCTTAGGGTAACGTGAACTCGTCTGCAGCTGAAGGATGATACCATTCTTTGTAATTGTATATGGGCGCGCACGCGTAAACTTGAAGCCAGAACTTGATCCATATTTTTAGGTATAAATACAATATTGTCGATCACCTAAGTTGAGCAGGCGAGAATATGTCCAGGACCATCTCCTATTCATCCCCTCCAATAATTTGGTTTCATAAAAGGCATCGGGGTGACGATGGCCTTCCTCAGTTTGTTTCGGACGTCGATTTCAACCTCGGTGCCCTTCTTGTGGAAGCCAGACTTCACATAGCCCATCGCAATGTTTTTCCCAAGGGTCGGGGAGGGAATGCCTGACGTGACCGTGCCAATCAATTCTTTTTCTGGGGATGAATATATTTGAGCACCCTCTGGATAGCAGTTATTAGGATCACATCTGCGAATAAACGGTAGGAACTGTTCTCACGTCGCGCGGGTGCAGCCATCCACTACGAAGCCCACTCGGCGTCTCGGAGGGCCATCTTTCAGATGTTTGCGCACCCCTTGCGCACCAATGAAATCTCCGGTCTCTTTACGTTCCTTGCCTGAACAAATAGTCAGCTTTACCACATCGTTCTCACGCAAAGAGGATTTTCACCAATGACCCAAGTCAAGCCAGCCTCGACAGGAGTAGTGCTCTCGTCCAGGTCATTACCATATAAACACATGCCAGCTTCTAGACGTAGGGAGTCCCGAGCACCCAGTCCCGCCAGTTGCACTGGGGCATTGCAGAGCAATTTGGTAACATCCACTGTTTGAGATGGTGGTATCGAGATCTAAAATTTTATGAGGAAGCATTCCTTCAAAGTAGCCAAATATTACCCACCTCAAACCCGTCTTCGCCAGTATAGCCTCCCCGAGCAACGTGCAAGTTGAAACCCTCGATGGGCACGAAAGCAGACTTGCCAAATGTTAGCTCACGTAAATCGAAAGGAGGTCAAGCTCTGCAGATACTGCGCCGCCGCAGGACCTGAAACACAGTCAGAGGTTAGAGAAATCTACCACGTCAGGCTGACCTTGCAATGCGACAAGTCCCCAATCTTCCAAGACCTCGTGCTCCACCTTTCCTCCTTTTGCTCCATCACTAGCATTCCATTCTTCAAGCTTCTCCTTGAACCACGTGAGATCTCTGTCCCGTCTTCCAGCATTCGTCACCACGTAATAAGCGTCTTCTGAGTGCTTCGTAATGACGGTGTCGTCAATGATACCGCCATTTTCATTCAAGAGAACAGATAAGGTGGAGCTATACGGCGCGAGCGACGTTAGCGATGAGGGTGTCAACCACTCCAAAAAAGCCGTAGCGGAATGCCCACGGAAACTAAACTTGCGTCAGTTTGCGGTGCGGTAATAATGAAGGTAAAACAAAACCCACTTGGATTGCACCATGTGTCCAACATCGAACAAACCGGCATCGGTACGGACATGGGCATGACTGGCACCTAGAAACAAATCATTAATACGATGCTTCTCTAAGCCGACTGTGACCGCACCTTGGCCAACATTCCCGTAGGTAAGAGGCATCTTATACCCGGCAAAAGGAACCATTTTTGCGCCATTGTCGATATGAAAGTCGTAAAGACCTGTTTTCCTGAGGGACTGAATAGAATTCTGTAAAGATAATATTCGACCTAGCAAGTTCTCAACGACTTACTCCTTCTGTGGACGCTGCGAATCCTCGAAGGTTGATCCAACCTGCTAAGCTACGGGGGGCTCGACATCTTGATCCAGAGAGAACAAAATGTCGGGCTGTGCTCGTAGACAGTGCACGAACGGTCGACATATGATACAGTAGTCTAAAGATAAGCTGTGAATGAACTGCGGACTTAGTCTCTTTCCGTCAATTCCGTCAGAAGTCAAGTTGGGTGGGAGTATTAATATTTGTACACAGACCACACTCTGAGACAAAGACCTTCACAATTCGTCACATACATAATACCGCACGAGCTCTACGGTATGCATAAAGTTCCTCCTCCGTATGCACCCTAGGCGAAGGCGTGTAGAAAACATCAGGCTGATCCAGACCGCTAGTCTTACTAGTGCCGGTATTACCCTTCGAAGTTCCGAAGTTGAACGAACTGAATCAACTGATTACGCTCAAATTCTCCCGAATTTGTGAAACCATGCTTGCGAAGTCCATTATCAACATTGGGGCATCCAGTTTTTCGTGACGGGACACCTTGGGACATACTGAGTCTGAAACTCGATTGTTATGGATGTTGGAGTCCGACGCACAGGACCCTCGGCGGATGATAGATGATACGTGTCTAGATCATCATCATTTTCATTATGAAGATATCAAACTGGCGACTTACAGGTACGTACTAATCCGATTAAGATATAAGACAGTGACGTTTGCCTTCTGTTATTCGGTCAGAGTTACTGGCACCCCTCTCACATCTCACTATGGACTCTGCAGCAACGCTCGTCAATCCCGCCCCGCCCACATCCTACTTCATGACCACCACTAATCTAAAGAATGCCACAATTTACGCGCACCCGGCTGTGCCACTGTACACGATCACCAGCGATGGGAAACAAACAAAAATCAACGACCGCCGTACTCCTGGGCGGACCGTTGCCATTTTTCACCGGCGAGAAATTCTCCCAAATACCGTTTCATTTCCAGAACGGAGTGGTGGTGCACCGATCAGCGTGCAAAAATGGCTCCGAAAAACCAAACTTGCAGACGGAACGTAAGCCGTACTTTGCCAGCGAGGCGGCCTTTAGATAATTCATGAACTGGCTACTGTAGAACCGCTTTTGTTATGGTGACCGATTACGGTCCATACGTGTGGAAGGTGATTTCAAGCCACCGTCAGAAGGTGAGACTCTTCTTCAGAAAACAGGACAAGAGAGCCTTTCCTTACCATTGCCTTCTATCCCATAGGTTTACGCTCAGTGTGATTTGGATAGACCAATAGCATCGTGTTCATTGCATGCCACTCTGTCAAATGGAAACCCGGCATTTTTACTGGAGTATGATGCGGAACCTTTACGAGAAGATATTCTAGTGGCTTATCTACTCCAGAGGCAACGAGTAATGTCAGAGGATAGGCTTATCGACGTTTTTGTGGGATCCCCAGCGTAGACAAGACCTCGTGGACATTATTATAGGATTTAGGATGTCTCGAAAGTACAGTTTGCTTATTTCACTAGGGATTTACTTATGTCGCATATAATTCAGTTTTTCTACCGCTGACCGTGGGACCGACTAGTCCACCAGGGTATTGAGTTGCGAGAGGTTGCTAGGTTTTCCGGCGAGCCAATATGTTTGCGCCAGCAGCCATGCGGCCGGGATCGAGCTCTCGCTACAGTTGGGCTATGCCAGCGCAACACGAATCGAGGTATTTCAAATACCTTCAATTCACGTATTCAACGGCAATCATTTTCGCAGTTCCTGCTCACATTTCCTGTATGTGATTCCCTCCAAGGTTCCGCTAACGCTGAGCGCCTTAGGCTCGTTGAGCCATATAATGTGTCAAAGGCAATTATCCCTCGTTCATTTGCAGAACAACGTGGATCCGTCAAAGCAGAAGGTAGTTCCGTAACAGTGTGTTTTACACACTCCAAACTGCGATACAGCCATGGAAAAACTATCTGGGCAAAGGAGTTTTGCAGACATGAGCTCGCAGTAACCGTCGAGAAATTCAAATTCAGTTTGATTAGGAACCCTAACCCCATTTTTAGGTTTACCTTCTCTTTGTTTGCAAACGCTACCATCGAACTTACCGCCATCGACATCCATGTCATCCACAACTCTAGGATCAATTAACATATCATGCGAAGAAGGCCTTGATGGTGTTGACGGATCAGCCAGATTCTCTTTCCGCCCTTCTTGTTCAGCTCTTGCTTCAGTCAGTGGTCCAATTGCGGCACGTCTGGCTGCTGAGCATCCTGCTCGCGCAACTGTCGAAGTGCACGTCCGTCCGCTCTCATCAGTGCCAGGAACCGCGGAGAAGTCTCGTGGAATGGCGCTACGAGAGATCGTAGAACGCTCGTGTCTTCTCGCACAACATCCCCGCACTCTCATCCAGCTCGTTGTTCAAGCCCTAACGACCCCGACCCCGGGTTACGCCCTTCTCGCAGCCGAGATCAATGCATGCACGCTCGCTCTCATTAATGCCGGCTCAATCTCGATGCGTGGAGTGGTTTGCGCGGTTCCTGTTGGTAGAGTGAGGAAGGGGAGCATAGTTTCCATGGAGGTTGACCCAGCCGATGATGCTGTGCTTGAGGGTGGTGGATGTTTTGCTTTCCTGTTTGGATTTGCCCTTTCAGGGCCGATAAAAGGAAGTGCTCCACCTTGCGAAGATATTTGGTCAACCTATAGCGCTCGCCCTGGAACGTCGTTTGAGGAGGCTGAGCTTGTGAGGGCCAAAGAGGTGGCACGGGAAGGCGCAGCGGAGGTGTGGCAATCCATGAAAAATAGCATACGTCTTCAAAAAATGGTAGGAGAGACGCAATCACCAGAAGTCGATATCAAGATGGAAATATAAGCGCTATCAAACGAAGGGCTGTACATAGAAATCGTGCGTCTCCATCGTTCCATTCACTCAGTTGTTCAAGAAGTCAGCTCTTCTCTATCAGACTTCATATCAAATTCCCGCTGTTGACCTAGATGTTGCATCTAGCTCGCCGCGTTATTGGAGAGGGAAAATATTAACGCCGTGGCTGTAATTTTCTCTACGGATGGGGTAGTTCCGCTGCTGTGGTTGTTCATTAATTACAGCCTGCTAGGTATGCTGAACGTGTTCACGGATCTCTGGGTATGTTCACCCAGATGACCACCGGTGGAGGTAGGGTAACTAAACCCTCGTATGTCGAGCACTGAAGCCACGCCTTCCGCTCTCCCCACGAATCGGTAGCCACGCTAATCAATTTGCAGTGCGCGGAGCGATGACCCGCGCAACTTTTGTGCTCGCGTATTTCGACGTTGTTCACATCCCGTCCCACCGTCTGGAAAACATGTGTGCATCGGGTTTACCCTGACCTCTGTACCAGTGCTAAGCAGTGTAGATGGCTTGGATGCGGGACTTTCTTAGTACCCTATCTTGCCCACAAGTCTGCAGGTGATGCTTACCACGTCATAGATCAGATATTTTTGTAAATGATGTCACGTTGGCGCAGTTTTGGGGGCGCAGTGCCAGCGTGAATGTCCCACCAATGTTATTTTAGATTTCAACTCTACTTTGTTTCAGGGTTCAGCTATTTTCTGAAGTCAGGGTACGTAGGCGCTGCTCCCTGTGACAGCGAGGACAATCTACGTACCTCAAATGGGCAACTCCACAGGTTTGAAGCCCATGACCCATTGCCCTCGAAGTCATGCAAGGGAAGTATGTACTTACTTACCTATTGTGAGGCGCATCGTCGAACGTGAATAGTGAGCCCACATATGATTAAGCGCTAGCGACCAAATCCGATATAGACTTTGCGGGCAGCGACTTCAGAACTGCCGCATGTGTTCTAAATATATGATCGTACGGTGTTCATTTAAGTTCCCTAACCCGTCGCCACCGGCAAACTCAGAGATGAACTCACGTCATCCCGCAATGAGGATCAGACACATCAACATGCGTGCTCGTCGTGATCTTTGACACTTGAGAATCTGCAGAAGGGTGATGGTGTTGAGCAACGTGCTGAGGCCTGTGACACTGGCATCGACAATATGACAACGCGGCCTGCGCACACTCACCATTGGGACATGGCAGGGCATACGACGGATATGAAGAATTGCGGGTGAATACAGCAGAACAAAGCAAACGATAACATACAAACTCCAGGAACCCGAGTTTGGCGGTGAGTACCTACCAGTAGTACTACAGTAACGAAATATAGCTCGTCAATCTCCGGTTCATGCAGTCTTAGGACTACGGTACCTAAGTTCGTAAGGTCGTAACAAGTGAGACGCTCAGAAATCTAGTTCAATAAGGTGAGAGTGGAGTTTTTCCATTGTAGGACGTTCTTGGGGAGACAACCAGCATTGCTGGATAATGCCCCATTGAGCATTGTTGACGCATGAGCTATCTGGTTGCACTGGCTTGACCCCTGTGGATATCGCAAAGAAAATTTGTGTATCACGGTGGAAGTAATGATAAGGGACTTTGCCAGAAAGGACCTAGAGAGAGGCTGAGGACAGCTTGATTGACGCGCAAAGATACGCACTTGAAGCATGATACATCCAAAGGAATATACGTCACCTTGAGTACTGGGAAATCCTACAAAATTGCTTGATTTGTCGGGCACTTGGAAGAGCTCTGGTCCGATCCATCTCACCGCCCCTCCAATGGAAGAAGAGAAATGAGACTCGCTGGAAAACTCCATCAGTAGAGCTGCCATTCCGAAGTCGGCCACACATGCTCGTCCGGAATCGTCGATGAAGACATTCGACTAAAACAAAGTATTAGTTTCACCCGATAATATCGAGTGATCCATACCCCAGAAAGACTTCCGTGAATAACGCCATGGTCATGCACTGTCGCAAAAGTTTAAATTGGCACGAGTAAAGAAAAGGTCAAGGCGTACGATAACGAACTCCGGAAATGACTTCCAGGAGCTGTATAATCCCGTCAAGGGGGTCAGAAATCGTCAGATGTGTGATAATCACTCACCCTTGCCTTTCTGGTTGAGGCAGTGATCTGATGGTCGCTTTGCTCCAAGTAACGTGTAAGAGTACCATTCTTCATCCACGGGCATACCAAGGCTGGTAAGGGACCAAATCCAAGTGCCATCCCGAAAACTGGTAAGATGTTATCGTGATCCAATCGTAGCCATCCTTCGATTGCTGTACCCAGTCTCTGGATATCCCATTGAGTACACGGAAGGAAGTCCGATTCCGAAGGACTCGCCTTGCTCTTCCCTTCCCTGTTCAAATCATTTCCATGCACCCTAACAGATTTAACTGCTACCTGCAGTTTGCCAATTAACGCACTCTGAAACATCTTTGAGACATAGATACCTCGATGGCCCCGGAATCCCTCATCCAGCTGCACTTCCACACATCAAAATACCCTCCGTATGCTGTAGGATATGGTCCCTTTCCTTCTATTTGTCCCGTAAGAATGCTATTGTAATTGAACAATGTTAAATTGCTGTTGAAACGAGTAGAACGAATGGTACCTTCGTGCTCGCTGCTCTGCGGAATACCCAGCCTAATTCGAATGCAAAACACATCAGTATATTCTTGAATTCAAGAGCTATGCGAATGACTAAGGGTGTCACGGTGCTGGTCGAGCTTGAGCATAGAAAAAAAAAGTAAAACTTGCCTGATTTTGCCACAAGCCTGAGAGAGGCAGCTGTTGGAGGAATCCCAGAATGGCTCCAAACCATGATCGCGATGAAGCACGGTCGTCGCGTTCAGACATTACAGTGAGGCCAAATCCCAGTACCTCAGGAATGAGGTTCGAGAAAAATGCGAAGAGCAGTACTTATAGCAATTGGGCGCTTCCGCATTCGAGTTTAAATTAGGATATTCACATAATTCACAATACTAGTGGGTAATTGAATCGCCTAGTGATGCTGCACCTTCGTTTCGCCTGTGTATCGGCGGGTTGCGGACTTGAGAAGAGGAATGGCTGCGAGCATTTCAACTTCAGAAGCTTCAACGTTGGTTGCTGTTTAGGAAGGCAGATATAAGTATCATTCTCAAGCATTGCGCCACTGGCAGCGCTGGGCTTGAAGTTATTGCCGCGGTCTGCCGCGGTATACCGGCGAAACTAACCTAATAACTCAGCGCTTGATAGAAACTCGAATACAGGATCAAAAATAGTATCCAATGTAACTACTTTATAGCTTGCCAAGGTTCCGTGCATCGTCCAACTCTTTTTTGATGAATTCAGCTACGTCCTTCACTGTCACAGTTCGTTCTTGCTTCTGACGCCAGCAGCGTCTCATGAATTGCCAATGGCGGTCATCAATAGGAGGTTCGGGATGTCGCAGAGGTTCCTCGCCCTTAAACTTCTCACTGATGACCATAAAATCGGTCCAGGTGTCGTAGGGCACGCGGCCGGAAAGTACCTGCGTTGCGGAGTTAACATGCAGATTGGCAATTTAATACCACAGCGGTGGCTGGCTGACTTGCCTGCAGTATTACACAACCCACAGAATAAATATCGCTCTTTATACACGCACGGCACGAAGATCCGTCTGGCAGGGGAATCAGTAATTCTGGTGCAGCCCATCGTACATTCCCTGGCTTGCAGGATGTGAAGTACGATTGTCCAGTGAGCTCCACATCCAAGACTGAGAGGCCAAAATCCGATAAAAAGGGCTCTCCCCGTCCGTCAATAAGTATGTTCGACTGTAGGTTTGAAAATGTCAGTTTACGAGTTAATATTACGGTTCACGAGCATACCCCTGTGATGTCGCCGTGTATGACCTCTTGCGAATGAACTAAAGGCCCGTCCATCAGAATATGCTGGCGTTTGTCCGAGAGTGCTTACGGTATGAGACTGCTGATACCAATCCTTGGAGCTTAGAGCGAGGGATATATATAAGTTGGCCTTATTTGGTGAAGTGGGATGGATTAGGTATCTTACAATGTGGAATCTCTGCGCCAGAGAGAGATCTTTATTCAATTCCAGGTAAACATTGAGTGGGCCATGCTCAACCCACGGACAAACTAGGGCTGGAAGAGGACCAAACCCCCATGTAAGTCCAAGGAGCGGTAAAATGTGTACATCCTTGAGGGCCGCCCATATTTTTGCCTCGCTGCATAGACGCTAAGATAATATGAGATCGTGGGATCACAAGGGATGTCGATGCCTTACCCTGCTCTTCTTCTCTCTGTCTTTGACATCGCCCTGAATCCTGATTGCTTTCACAGCGACCTAGAGGACAGTTAACAAGTGTGAGACCGATGGGTGTAGTTCAGACGAACCTGCTTGTTATCGTTGACCCAGATACATTTCCATACATCACTGAATCCGCCATTGCTGTCAGCGAAGGCACCCTTGTTCTTGATCTGACCACTTAGGTCAGGAAGACCATCTATGACGAGTAGGACACTAATTCGTCATGATTTAGAGTGGAACATCAGAATCGCTAGGTCACCAACATTGGTTTATCGGTTTCGTGGCTTGTAACCGGCTCTGATGCCGCCAGGTGATGTATGATGTCCATGCGAGGTTGATCCTGCAGCAAAAAAATCAACATGCTGCTCTTGATGGAGGAAATTTAATTACACACTAGGGTATGTGGACCGGACTCCAACGGACAGCCATTCTCGGGAGGCTTGGAGGGCAGAATCCGACGAACCGCCTCCCAAAATAAGGTTGTGGACCACCCACGAGTTGGGCTAACTGGTGACTCGGCCTTCTGTTCTGACATCACGAAGCAACAGGGCAGGGAGAAGATGAGGGCAACACAAGTCCTTACTTCATCTTTTATGCCAGACGACAGGTCCTGGATTTGGTAGAGTGCTGATTAGCATGTTGACTTGCAAATTCTTGAGATACCGGTTCAACAGAACTCTAAGAATAAGATTTAGATGCATTGCAGGAGCGCTCACGGCAACAGTTCAATACTTCACCGTCCCGGATGGAGTGGTTGACGCTCTAGCCACGAGGTGATCAGCACTGAACAGTTTGGTTAAGACGAACAACGGCGCTTGTGAGCTTAGATAGTGGACGATCACCATCAGAACGATCCATGTCAGATACGCAAGGTGTCGTGACACTGGCTTCTTCGTGACGGATTTGGATGCTGTAACCATATTCGCGAGGCCATGCAGAGAAGACGACCTCATTGCATCAGTTGATGACATCCTGGCACGGATAACCGATCAGTGACTGGTTCACTGATACCGAATCAAGCGTTGGGGCCAGTAATATTGCATGGTCCTTACTATGTAAGAACTTCCGAGGATACAGAACTTAGTTCAAATGATGAGCGATGGTTCTTGTTGCACGAAAATAGGAAGTAAGGTCCGTACGATTAGGCATGATTCATGATAAGCCAGCCCCAACAGATTAATCGGAAGATGTTTCATGCTGTAAGATGTGGAGCTGGCCTTTGATGTACTCATCTACGTGCTGAACAGATGGTCTGTAGTCCTTGATTGACCAGCAGTTCAGAATGAAACCCCAATGGTGATCTATGATGGCGGGGGACTCAGAGCGCAACGGTTTTGTTCCGAGAGAAATTGCAACCACTACTTGTGCGTCCCGTTTGAACTCGGAGTATGGAGCCTTGCCCGTCAACACCTAGTGCAAGGGTTAGAATATTACATGAAAGGAATGTTGGTCAAACCTGGAACATGATACACCCAAACGAATATATGTCACTTTGTGATGTTGGGATTATGGTTGCACTATCTTCTTCGGGAATTGCAAGAAGTTCGGGTGCTGTCCACCGCACAGTGCCACTCAAGGCAGACGTGAAATAAGACGTGCCCACGAACTCCACGACTATGACGGAAAGACCAAAGTCAGATAGATGGGCCCTCCCATCAGATGAGATGAGGACATTGGACTTCAGATATGATCATTATCAGCGATGAATTCAGCAAACTACCTACTCACCCCAGTGAGATCGCCGTGAACAACAGAGCATGAGTGAACTGAAGCAAAACAACAATTAGCGACTATGCTGCAGAACAGAACAAGGTACCTACGGTATTGAAGACCCGCGGAAACATCACCGAGCTGTGAAGGCATGGGTAAACTTTCAGACAAATCATACGGTACGTACCAGTTGGAAACGATTGATCATGGACAAAGTCTCGCCAAGAGATTCAAGATAACATGAAAGCGATCCTTTGTCGTACCAGGGACAAACCAGTGCGACGAATGGGCCAAAGCCGGACACAGTGCCGTACAGTGGTACAACGTTATCGTGTCTAAGTCGCGACCAAACTTTAAGCTCGCGGCGAAGCCTCTATAATGACCAATAGGCGACGCTTATGAATTGGATGGAGCACGCTGACGAACCCTACTTTTTTTCTTCGTATCCTCTTCATTTACTGCTTGAGTCCTGATTGACTTCACAGCCACCTGTGGTATCGTCATCAGACTCGGACACGTTCAGAAAATTCGGGACTCGCTTACACCAACAATGGCACCATTCCTGTTCCATTTGCATCGCCAGATGTCACTCAATCCCCCGAAAGAGGTGGCATAAGAACTTGTACGGATCAATTGGCCGGTCAAATCAGGTAGGGTATCCATTCTGAACCAAGTCATCTTCAATACCATAGGTTGAAGATCTTTAGCTATAGGCCTCACCGGTTTTTTGGATCATTTAAATCCGAGTCGGGCTGTGAGGAACTGATGGTAGATACTCCAAGTGACAGTGCCCGGAATTGGAGTATCCGAAGCATTTTGGAGAAAAGTTGGGGCTTGGGTGTCCTTTCAACTGGCCCATGGGGTGGTGAACTTGCGGTGCAATTTTGCGCTGGCATTTCAGAAAGCGAACTCGATGAACTAGATGAGGATCTAGTACGTAGAACATCAACTGAGTTTCGACGTCCGGGTGCAGCCAAAGTTTCGGCAATCTGCTGTAGTATAAATCAGTTCTTTCGTAAATTGGTTAGAAAATGTACTGGAAGAATCACAATGGAAGGATCATAGTAAAGTCACTCACAGACTTGTGCTCCAGAATTCGACAACGATCATGAGACGGTCCGTCAACAGCATTCTTCGGAGCATTACCATGATCCGCGTTCAAGTCTTTACCAGTGGTTGGATCCGAGCTGGGAAGCCTCTCCGAGAACAGCACGCACAGAATGGACCGACACCACGAAAGAACGCTGATGAGGGACGAAGAGGCCATACTGCCTTACTGCACTTGGGGCAATCCGTAGAACACAGTAAGAATGGTTGGTGTGCATGAAATACACTTCCAGGTCTGTCCAAGTGACTCGAGCGCCAGGGTTTGGTTGTCAACACGCTGCAACTAAAACACACTGCAATTAAACCACATTCCATTTACATAACACAGCAGTAATAATCCATCAAATCCATCTATGTTAGCATGACAGAATGTTACTGGATACAATGGAGCAGTTACCTCAGTACCTGTGATTGACGGCCAGAAGCTGAAGCGTAATTTGATCATGGAGCCTCGAGGGTGAGTGCTGTAAGTGGTCACCTGCATGCAAGCAACGAGCTACATCAGCTGAGAGAACCTCTCTTTACGTTGACAATTTGAAGCTTTTCCTACCTTACCCTTCGTAGTGCATCTAGAGTTCCCCACTTGCTAGCTTCAATACGAACTTCTCTAGCCTCCCCTAGGCAGAATATCGTTACTTCTATATTATGCGATACCAAAGAGGTTTCCATGGGGTTCAGACCGGCAAATCTAGGGGCATCTCAACGATATCCTTGTGTAGTAGTACATATGTTTGCAGCAATAGTGATTACTATGCGTGAACCCTACCATCAAATAAAATATTATATCAATTGCGAGACAATCCTCATGCAGGCTGCTACCACATGGTCACTTTTTTGTACAGCGAAAATTCTTTGCCTCGTTACAGGCAGTGCTTCATTGCAGTTTTAGCGCCTCTGGCAGGTGTGAAAAATTCAAGACTCTGGTTAAGCCGGGCTGCCCTTAGTCTAGGGTTAAGGTTAATACTCTACTGACGCGAATTGATAGATCTTCCCACCTATTCCTTTAATGTCACCCACCACACCATACGTGCAGTCCGGGGAGCCTCTCAATGACTTCCTTCGTTCATTTTGGCAGCGGCAAGTAGACGCAGCAGAACAAGAGACGCCAGATTACAGGCATCCTCCACTACCGCTCGCACGCATTAAGAAAGTCATGAAGAGCGATCCAGATGTGAAGGTACGTCGCTCCGTCATAAACGGTGCGAGCTTTTACTGACTACGTTTACAAAGATGATCGCAGCAGACGCGCCCATCTTATTTTGCAAAGCATGTGAAAGTGCGTCTCGTGGTACCCTTTACGCCACAGAAACTTAATATTTCCATTCTCTTCCTGACTGTGTCGGGTAAAATTTCAACACCGCTCGCCCACCAAGTTTTTATATCTGAAATAACTGCTCGTGCATTTATCATAGCCGACTCAAATAAGCGTCGAACACTGTCCCGTGCCGATATTGCGAAGGCCCTCGCAAAATCAGACCAGTTCGACTTCCTGATCGATATTGTTCCAAGGGAGGAGGGACTTACGGGATTGACTCAGAGTGCTGGTGCCGTTGCCGGGGGATCTGGGTCAAATATGACGAACTTAGTCGCAGGTGTACGTGTTATCAATGCAGCTTGTCGTACCTCTCAATGAACTTCCATTTAGCCGAGCCAAGTTGCTCCCCATCAGGATTCTGAGCATCATGCAGGCGATGAGTCTGGAAATATGCCTTCTTCGGTGGTACTTGATCAGGTAAGGATTGTGATTCACTCTGTGGCGTTAGACCCTACTCTCTCACCCCCGAGGCCCTGTTCTCTCCCACTCCTGAGAACCGTGCAGCGTGTATGACGTTCTCACCCCCCTTTTCACAGCTGCAGTCTCTATTAGCGCCATCGAATGCAATGCACGCATCGTGACCTGTTCAAGCATCCATCAGTACATGGTTCACATCACGGATTTGAAATAGGGTTGCGCCGGGTTGCGCAGGAAGGTCTACATTTTTAGCAGGGTCTGCATCGGAGCGCATTGTGGTAGGACATTCAGCATCTGCTGTCATACCTACACCGGTTAGATTTGTCACACTCGGCGCGTATTCTGCTCCCACAGAAGCTTTCAATTAGATGGTGTGAACCAAGGGCCCTATCAGACGCCTAGTCAGCGCAGTCAGTGCTGTGGCATGCTGCATTCAAAACACACAGTCAACGTGCAACTGCGTGAGAAACATGGGCCAATGTTCTACTTTCAACCTCTTCCATCTTTCATCCCAGAAATACCCTAGAAGTCAGGAATGTTCGCCGAGATTTTCGGTTAGTGACTTGTAATTGTTCAAGCAAGCTCTTGGTTGATTTTGTGACCATCATATTTCTGGCTGATGTCAAGCACACTGCACTCGGGCTCTGCTAGCTCTTGGTGCAGATTTTATATTCATTCGATCGACTGAGTGGCTATAATCTGTTACCAACCACTTTGTGAGGCTCTTGCGTGATGAGTGGTGGGATTGCTTGTCAGATACAACAGAGTCCTCCTACTTCGTATCGTGATGTCGTGGCGTAAGTCTGCGACTCGTCACAAGCCTAGGACATAGCCAGCTATGAAGTGACATACGGAACTCGGTAGCGGTGAACTAAGATACTGACTTTAGATATCTGCCTGACAGCACAACATTCGGATGCGCACATATGGTGATGATATGGTGATCTCTGAAACTTTGGCTTAGAACCAGTCTTCAACATTGAGCCCGACACAGCCCCTCCTAACCAGCATCCCAATGTTGCCCTTCGGTGCCGCATCAGTATTTGGACCCGTCGAAAAACTATCGTTGAATGATCCCTGTTTGGTATAGTGTCGGACTTCTAGTCCTCTCCACCAATGAGAGCGCTCGCTTAAGCTAGGGAAAGCTTCAAATTGTCAACGTAAGAGAGGCCTCTCTCAGATGTGGGTCTTGGATGAAGATGATGTAACGCTACGGCCGAGAGTGGTCTCTGAATTAGTATATGCACCTGCATAGAAACCTCTCGGTTCCGGATCCAAACTCTTTCACAATAAGGGTTATCTGTTGAGAGACTCCTTTAAGTATTGGCTCTGTGACGTTGCGTATAGCCTTAATTTTTTTCCTGTACACCGTCTCTTGTTACTCAATCTAAACTGCTGGGTATTCGTAAGTACTCGATACGGTACACTAAAATTCGTGACTTACCGCGCATCTAATTAACTGACGCGAGTAATGTTTAGTCGAAGAAGAGTGATACCCGGTTTCTTCACTTACGGAGTCGGTCAATGTCCGCGGCAATGGATTGCAAGCGACTTCATCTTGTATAACCAGTCAAAGAAAGCGAGTAGCTCCCATCGAATTGCTTCTTCTGCAGGAGGAACGATTCTCTCCAAGTGAAATTTACTCGTTTGTAAAATTCATGCATGCTCCAGGTATGCGTATTACTTCCTGTACAGTGTATTTCGAGGAACTTACAGCTCTTTAACGTTTAAACCTCAAAACTCCCGAGGCGCAAGAGTTTTCCTGTGTCCTCGGATAGGCTGTATATTGCTCACTGCCGGGGATTTATTCAACGTTACGGTGCGAACTCGCCGAACTGGATCGCATAGCGCCTGTCCCAAGTGCCACGATTACTCACCAGGTAGGCTGTGGTTTGTAGTACTATTACGTTTGGTTATAATGCTGATCTTCAATCGGGATCATAGCAGAGAGCATAGGATGGATTGGATGATTTTTGTGTAACGGAATGAATTCTTGATGTGAATTATTATAGAACACAGGTGCACACCGTGGGTACAGCTGGAGAATCTGAGTGAATAACGCTCCAATACATATCTAGACCCTGGTTTACTGCATGTACTGAAAGTTCGGTTCTGAGGAAACTGGAGTCCTGCCCGTATGGAAGTGCCAGAATGCAGTATTAAGAGTCAAGACCGAATCATTACATGGCGGGGTTAGCGAGGTTTACGTTTCCAATTTGACCACACGGCATATTCCTGTGGAAATTCCCGTTGGCGCTCGAACCTCGAGTATCGTACAGGTCACAGCTAGTCAACAGCCAGCGTCCTCGAATGTCAGTATAAAGGCAGGAATCTCGCAAAAGCTAGCATCATTCTGGAGAGTTACTCTAACTGTCAGACGATAAAGATCTAGCTTGTCCGATTTTATCACGCTACACGGCCACATGGTTTCTCTTTCCGCCTGGATCTTTAGTGTGTTGCCTAAAAATTGGGCATGGGGGGTCCAGCCGGAAACAGAAGTATCGCACTCGACGCACCCGGGTGTAAACCTCGATGATAATCAGTGAGTGAACTTTGCCTCTTACCGCGGCAGAGCTCCAATGTCTGGCTAATCTTTCAGTGAATCTAGACGCCTAAACGATCTTACTGCGAAAGTTGTCAAAGAGTTTACTTATGCTATTGCTCAGGGTGGCTTAGGGGACGTATGGAAATGCAGATTCGCGGGAAAGGACAATGATGTCGAGGTTTGTATAAGTTTCGTACTAAATTCTGGCAATCTAATGTCGTTTCAAGGTGGCGGTTAAATGCGTAAGAATCGAAATTCCGGATGATCGTTTCAAGCACATCGTCAACAAGGTTGGCTGATATGATCCAGATCCTAGAATACTAGTGACATAAAAACATTTCCAGAGGTTAATGGACGACTTCCACAAGTGGAAACCCCTGCAGCACGATAACATTCTTCCCCTGTGCGGGATTACCTATGGGTTTGGTCCAGTACCAGCTATTGTTTCACCGTGGATGCACAACGGATCCTTGAGCACATATCTCGATAAACATTATGACAGTCTCTCTGAGGCTCAAAAGTTCGGCTTGGTAAGTTTTCCTCAATATGACCGCTCCGCAACTCATGACCGTCGTAACAGCTTGCTGATGTAGCTGCTGGTCTTCAATATCGTACGTCATGTCACATCTGGATTGCATCAAGATAAGTTGATATATGACGCTTAGTCCACTCTAACGAAGTGGCACATGCGGATCTCACAGGTGTAAGTAAACGCATATGCATACACGTGAATGTTCTTACGTCCTCTTAGAGCAACGTACTCATC
This sequence comes from Suillus paluster, assembly GCF_016628075.1. Lineage (NCBI taxonomy): Eukaryota > Fungi > Basidiomycota > Agaricomycetes > Boletales > Suillaceae > Suillus > Suillus paluster. The sequence continues at coordinate 95,719 of NW_024537643.1, forward strand.
GACAGCGGTGGAAGAGCTCGGCTAGCGGACTATGGCCTACTGACTACATGCTCCGACCTAAATGGGACCTCTTATATCAGGAGTAATGTGCGATGGGCTGCGCCAGAGCTTTTTGAAGTTCCCGACACCGAGGATGTGCCTGGCCCACCAAAACTAGACAGTGATATTTATTCTTTTGGATGCATCGCATACCAGGTCTGTCGACGGCGTATATTTGCTGTGTTGTTTCACTCATTTGCGCTAGGTTTTATCGGGTCAGCAGCCGTACTGTGATATTCGCAGTGATCACCAGGTTGTTGTGGCTATACTTAGGGGTATCAAGCCTAGGCGTCCAGAGATCCCTACCATTGATGATTGTCACTGGGATTTCATCGAGGAATGTTGGCTCGAGATATCACAGCGACCTCCTATTGCTGATATCCGGGATTTGATGTATCGCTACAGGGATGCTATGTGTTAATTGTTTTTATATCAGACGAGTTTGGCAATCGACTTCTTGGGACTTTCGTGCACATTAGATGGGGATTCGTAATTCGAACAAGGCTTGCGACTGTCAACCCCTACCTGGTTGTGTCATTCACATGTCTAGAACTATGGCTGTACGGGCGTTCAACTCGTCTCTTGCTAACGAATATAGTGACGATTCAGGTAGGCTTCTTCTGTTCCGTCAATGTGCATGTATCAAGCCAGGACATAAATACAGATGATAACTCGAGTCCCCTTGTGATTCCCGCCATGACGTGACGGCGAACGGAGATTGGATCCAGCAAAATACCGCGATCATAGCGCGCGTGATACGGGCAGTCCGGGCAAGGACTCCGACGGGAATTGAATGCACATTTTTTTTGAAGGTACACGTTGCAACCAGACAGGTCCATTCAATTATTCGCTGTGGTAGAACGCCCAGAGAAGACAATTCAAGCGGCATGAAAGTAGCTTTTGAAGCAGGTGGCGTGGCGGTAAGGACCCTCTGGTGAAACCAGTGGGTCTGGTAATGGTGTAATCTAGGGTGATCGTGCTGATCGGCAGCGTTGGGATTCGCTGCCATCGAGCAAGGTTGGACGGCGATTCTACATCATGATTTCCATGGAAGAGAACAAAAGGACTGGCGTGGCTGACGCGACTTACTATGCATAATTCGGGAGCCGTCCGCTAGGCTCTACATGATAGCACTAAGTAAACCGACATCCGTCCATTTGGAATGGAACTTTGGAAGATGAACCAATTAATATTGGATCTTGGTAGAATGGAGTTACTTATTGTTTCCCGCGTGCCGCATCTGCGAGTGTAGGCCTCCCCTTGTTAAAAGACCATGAACTATGACTCTATCACCTAGATGCCTCTTCCTTTCTTATCCTGCTACCGGTCTTGGTTAGGGAAAATCGGGAGGAAGTTACTGTGGTGGAGAAGCCTCCCGCCTACAAGTCTCACCGAGACAGACCCCGACAACCAGCGAGTTCATAATAGTACCCTATAATGATGCAATTCCTCACATTTCTAATGCAGCCTACCTGACCTCACGGGATTCATATCCAAGGAGTCGTCCAATCCCATAGCGCACGGTAGTTTCGGGGATGTATGGAAATGCACCTACACCGCGTCCGACCAGGAGGCAAGCATATCGTGTACATGATGTACTAGTCTAGCTAAACGATTTGAATCCATGACAGGTAGCAGTCAAGTCCATAAGGATCGACGTCGCAGGCGACGATTCCAAGGCCAGAATTACCCAAGTACCCTCGGCTTCCCATTTGCATCTGATACGCTTGCTCAACCATCATGGCTTCACAGAGACTCTTGGCCGATTTTCGTGCACGGAAACAACTGCAACACGAGAATCTTTTGCCTCTGCTCGGTTTCAGTAACGAGTTCGGGCAACTCCCAGCGATGGTTTCCCCTTGGATACACAACGGCTCGCTTACCACATATCTTGAACAGAATTTCACAGAGTTGACTATCGAACCTAAACTTCGAATCGTGAGTTCTCCCCCAAAGGCGTTCTCACATGGTATTCAATGGACTCTTAGTTGCGACAAGTTGCTGCAGCCGTCAGGTACCGTAAGTTGGGATCTTCATTAGTTGCAGAAACACTGATTTACGGCATTGTAGTTCACTCGAAGGGTGTTGTTCACGGTGACCTCACTGCCGTACGTAGTTCTCTGATACCCTCCTTCTAGCTCTGATGATCAGATCTGGAATGATAGAACAACATTCTAATAGATTCCAACCACAACGCCCACGTAGCAGACCACGGGATCCTCACCATGTGTTCTGAGCTCTCAGGTACTTCATACATCAGAAGCAATGTGCGGTGGGCTGCTCCAGAGCTCTTTGAGGTGCCCGAGGACGAAGAGTCGTTGACTTCTCCAAAGCCAGCAAGCGATATTTATTCCTTGGGATGCATCATGCTTCAGGTCTTTCGCATTCCTAGTTGTGTTGGTTTGCAACTGAGCCTCTGCAGGTTATGACAGGTCAACAACCCTATGCAAATGTACGGAGCGATCATCAAGTCACTGTCTTGATACTCAAGGGTAACAAGCCCACAAGGCCCGCGAGTCCGCACATCGCAGATTCTTTCTGGGATTTCATCGAGAAATGCTGGAATGATATAGGACGTCGCCCCTCTGCTGTTGAGGTTTTGAGTTTTTTAGGATCAGATCATGTCATTGCGCTAGAGTCCAAGTGAAACAGTAAATTTATCGGAGAGTTGATCGATATTATTTTATCTGCTACCTTGATTTATGTATATGTATATATATGTATGTTTCATTATTAGTCATATTACGTACATTATGTGAATACTAATAATCGTCCTTCTCGTCCTTCCACTCATGATTCCATTGGTATCACTAGCAGTACTGATAAGTGTATGGAGAATGATTAATGAGCCTGAGCTAGGCCCTTCATACTATCCGATATACGAGTCCGTACTTAGCTTCTCAGTAATTTCAAGGATCCTTTCTAAAGCTCATGCGATCCTATAGGAAGTTAGACGCCGTGAAATGAGTAATCCACCGTTGTGTCCGCGCTCAGTATATTTGTGCTTGACTCATGATTGTTGATGAGCATGGGTAGGTTTCTTCACCCATACTGATTGAGGTGCAGTGGATGCTCATGGCGGCCCGGAGAAGGCAGGCAAGCGTCTCCTCATGCACCTCTTGCCACAGTGGATTCTGTGCGTCAGCCTTCTGGAATTATTTGCTCGGTATTAGCAACTGTTCGACAACGACCCCGGAACGCCTACTCGGAGCGGTGATGGACGCTGAGTGGTATGTGCAAACTACTACTAGCTTGGTTTAAAATTTACATGCTGCAAACGTTCAATTTAGGTTTCTGCGGGGTCTTCGGGGTTTGTGGCATATATTTCCAGTGCAATCACGAGATGAAATTCTACAAGAGATGGCTGTGCTCGTGCTATTCCACCTGATCCGGAAGTCACACGACGAAGTAGAGCCGCAAGCATTCAGGATTGATCAAGGCGGTAGAAGGACCTGTTCATGATTTTAGGGCGGTTCAACGTTAGACAATCAACGTTGGATGATCGAATTCAGAACTTCGGTTTCGGCTATCCACTCAGGAATACACGCATGCGGGAGGCCTGTCAGGCTCCGATGACGTAACAAAGCCTTGCCCCCGCCTGTCACGAAATGAAGATAATCATACAGGCTGTGATAGGGTCCAGCCAGCCCTTCTTTACGCCAGTAGGGATACCTTTCATTCCGTATCTTCGGGTATGAGTCACATGGTATGAAAACCTCACGGTCAAAGAGCGACTCCAACATGGCCTGGTTGCCAATTCAGCAGGTAAGCGCTCAAGTCACTGCGACATGTCTTCATCTCAGAACTTGTTTGAACGACACCGATGGACAGCCTCCTTTGGCTGACATGGACGTCTGACTTTCTCAAAGGTCCATATTTTCGCCACGATGATTGTCTAATGCTACCGAAGCTGCTGATAGCCAATACTGCCTCGCGCAACTGCTGCTGTTTTAACAACTAGGCTTATCAGCGCCACCAATGCTCCATCCCTGACAACATGCTTTAAGAATGTCATGTTTATTATCTGCCGTACACGAGAAGCAGGTTTCCACTTGACGCCTGTAGAATGGGCGTTTGTTGTGGAAGGACAGCATTCAGCGTCGATCTCATTCGTCCACAGGGTTACGTTCCAGTCGTGATGTCCTCAGTTGAACCCTACGCAGTCTCTACTCCCCGCAATTGTCGGTGGGGAACTTCGCGACGTTGACATACTGAAATGACTACATATAAGAAGCAGTTCATCGGTACCGGAGGGGTAGGAGTACCTTCCACTTTGATTTCCCGTCCACATGCTTAAACGCCTACGGAAGGTTGTGCATTTATTACCACGCTTCCTTAAATTCAACGACTCTAGTAAGCGACGAATTGGCCCAGCACCAAATGGCAAAGCATCTACTTCTGACACAGGGGACTCGTAAGTTATTTCTTTACTACGTCGGGCCAGGACTTTTAAACATCCAACTGTAGCATTGTCTGTATTCAATCAAGTAATATCATCAGGCAAACGAATTACCCAACTGCCTCGGGTGGTCTTGGAGATGTTTACAAGTGTACATGGAACTGCGATGCAAGTTCGCAAGAGGTATTTCATAAATTCGTATTTTTGGCGTGTACTAACTCTGACTTCAGGTCGCAGTCAAATCCCCACGATTCCCAAATTTGAGTGATCATCAGGCAACTGTCAAAATCAATAAGGTATGTTGAGATACGGTCTGAAGGAACTTCATTTATTCTTGAATGCAGAACCTTGACCGCGAGATCCGTATCTGGGCCGTATTAGAGCATGAATATGTACTGCGTTTGTATGGCACTGTAAAGGATTTCGGCCCGTTTCGCGCATTGGTTTCTCCCTGGATGCCGAACGGGACTTTGAACTTTTACCTCAATCATGCGCCTGAGATCTTCACGATGGTGGGTAGGCTTCACCTCGTGAGTTTTATTCTCGAAGCCGATTACGAGAACTTGACTATTTTCAATAGCTCCGACAAATCGCTGAGGGACTCAAGTATCGTGAGTGATGGATTGACTACGGAAGCGATCGATATAACTGATGCCTATGCTTCGAACAGTCCACGACAACAACGTGATACACGGTGACCTGACCAGTGTAAGTTTACATATGCTTTGCATCCGTAATCCTCTGATCGTGATTATAGAATAATGTACTGGTTGCTGCCGATGGATCCCCTCGCCTTTCAGATTTCGGTATCTCGAATATCATGGTACAATCCAACCCTGCCTTTTCCTACCACACCGGTGCAGTACGTTGGGTCGCTCCAGAGCTCCTCAATGCCCCGGAAGATCAACCTATACAATGCGCAACCAAATCCAGTGACATCTACGCTTTTGGTGGTATCATGCTTGAGGTCAGTCTCTCGTTGGCTTGCTAGTGACACTCACACCCCCCGCTTGCAGGTCCTGTATGGGAAACAGCCCTACTGGTGGCTTAAAACCGCCATACACGTTGTTTCTGCGAGGTTCAAAGACATAGAACCCATTGACTCCTCCGTCAATATCCAGCTCAATCATCTAGATTTCATGCGGCGGTGTTGGTCAATAAAGAGCGAGATTCGTCCATCGATGGAGGAGGTACTAATCTACCTTCAAGAAGCACTGTCGAATGAGACTTCTCCTATATAAATTCTCAGTTTGAAGTGATTATTTTTCTTATATCAACCCCGATCTTGCGTCCTTTTCACCTTCATGTATCATGTTGGATATATATTCTCACTTTGCCATTTCTCTATATACTATAAGTACACCGCTGGGTCGGCACCTACATTGTGTACAGGGGAATATTTATGTGCCAGCAGACTGCATACAATACCAAGCCCTCGTGGCACATGAAGAGGGCGTATATTTTTGCCGCCAGACTCTGGGCCCTCAAAGATGCCTTACGACATGCCTGCTGCGGAGACAGGCAAGACTAACACCTTCATACGTCTCGTGCACATGATCTCTGAAATATCTGAGAGTCTTGGCCCTGTCCCTGGTATCAAATTTCCTCGTTTGTCCAACAAAAGTACTGGAGGACATGGCCGTAGGGCTCCATCGACTCGCACCACTCGTCAGTAAACTGTACAGCGGCAGACTTCGCAAGATTGTACAGCAAGCTACGGCTGCTCAAAGCATGGCAGTTCACACAGTATATGTAGCCACCTTGGGACGACTCGGAAGTTCAGGAATCAGAATCAGGCCTGCACACGAGAAATATCATTATCATATTGTACATTTTAGTAGCCAATAACTCATGTGATCGGTAGTATATCACACCGATATCTCACGACGACACAAAACCTAATTCTTAGGACCCAGAACCTGCATGATATGGTCGATCGTTGGGCGCTCTGCCGATATCCTATTCAGACATCGCGTTGAGAGCTGTCCATACACCCCATAACTCTGTATGCCGTCGAAAGGCTCCCGCCCTTCAAACACTGCACTCATAACGGCAAATGCAGATTTGATCGTCTCGTAAGGTTTCTTTCCTGAGAAGATCTGGAGCAATTATAAGAAAGCTATTTCAAGAATTAATGATCCGACTGACCTGCAACATCACGCAGCCATACGAATAGATATCCCCAGCTTTGGTTGGCTTCTCGTCCCCGAGCGCCTCAGGGGCCATCCAACGCGTGTTTCCTGGATGACAGGAATTGAATGTGGTGTTTTCCGCCTCGGCAAGAATTATTGATAGACCAAAGTCTGCGAGACGGAGGCGACCAGAGCTATCGACCAAAACGTTGGTCTGGTCACAATGCATTAAATTCGGCCGCATGCTACATGTAAATTAGGATGAGACCTACCCCTGTCAAGTCGCCGTGCACAATATCTCTCCCATGCACTAAGGAACTCTAGTCTTTAGTATATCATGTGATCGTTACATTCATGAATGAGACATACGATAACTGAGGCCAGAAGCCACTTGTTGTATCTGAAATTGTGTAAGTATTATAAAGCCAGTGCGATAGCCATCCACTTACAAGTTCTAGTTTCCGATGGTCAGACAGTTTGGAAAACTCGCGCCTTAAGTAATCGTTCAGTGATCCGTTTTCCATCCATGGAGATACTAGCGCAGGAAGTGGCCCAAAATCTTCGGTGACACCCTCAAAAGGGAGGATGTGGTCGTGTGACATCTTGATCCAAACATAAGCCTCACGGCGAATTCTCTGGGATGGTGAACAAAACTATCAGCGAGTGGAAATGCGACTCCTTCATGCCCTAACCTTGCATGTTCTTTTTACTAGTTCTATATCACTTGTGTGAGGAACCCTGATTGATTTGACAGCGACCTTGTTTGTGATCAATAACAAGTTGTCTAGTACCCACTGTTTCTAAACTTACAGTGCGAGTCTCGGATTGTGTAGACATAGAACATTTCCAGACGTCACCGAGCCCTCCTGAACCATTAGCAAATTGTTCAAGTCTTTGAATGGTTGTCGCAGGAATATTGGGTGGCTCAACCTTGAAAGCAACTCGGTGATCCTGAGGCTGGAGATTGCCATTTCCCGTCTGTCGAGGGTAATCTGTGACCACCGTACACAATGAATGGAAGGACATGAACTTACCGCCGGATTTTGAGAACAACAATTACCCATTGCAAGACAATAATGCAGTAGGCGGCTCGCAGCCTGCTAGCAGCGTCCAAGGCAGCGAAAAGCAGCTGTGTGGTGTCACTATTCACGCGACTGGTTTTGCGGGTATATATTTGAGAATTGCGACGCGTGCAGGGAGCAGTGAACCATCACGCAACCCGTGGGCCGTCCGACCGGCACATCGTAAAGGCCTATCTCTCAACACTGAACAGGTTACAGTTCGAATCAAGTTCGAATGAAACTTTGACAAAGTTGCTGTGGCAAACTCAAAAATTGGTTAGTCAGATATTACGGTTAGCCGCATCAGGCTTCGGCGCAGACACCATAGTACTGTACGTTGGCTGTTCAACGTCACCAATTCCTCTCCAAAATACGCTGTGCAGTGCACTAGCAGTGCTTTCGTCCTTATTGAAAAAGCTGTGGTCACTGGTGATACATAATATTCTAGGAGGAACTGATAATCCAATTCATATCGCAGCAGTCCAAAAATATTCCGTTATGTCACTGCTCAAAGTATGGAAATCTTCCAATCGAACTATCAATTGAGTCACGCTGCACTCATTATCCGGTGACTTCGGCTACAACGCCTTCAGGGCTCTGGAAGTTCTCGATGAGGTATGTAAGGCATCATGTACCACCGTGACACACCGTATAGTATATACTCATCTACACACTTAGTCGCTCCCTGACCAAATCATTGAGTGCTGAGGCTCGCCAGGGGATAGTCCACAGAAACATACCGTTTCTCTAGTTCCTCCACCAAATGAGAACGCCCGCTTTAACACGATTTTGGAAAGCCTCACGTACGAACGCAGTCTAAGGCGCCTCAGGCTAAGTTCAATTATCCTTACCTGTACGTCTGTCGCATTTAGGACTTTCTTAGTTTCGACGGAGACGTTCTTACATGAACCGGATGACATTCCGGTGCGGCTGTTTGTTCTATGAATTGCACTCGAGTCTCGTCCGGCTTCATCCAGGGTTCCTAGAACCTCTGATGCAGTGACTCAGGATCAGATTAATATTGCTGAACTTTTATGACTTAAGCGCGCGCGCTCGCACAATCTTACGGATATATCATTTATACCTCATCTTGAAGGCAAGTGCTTAGTATCTCAGATGTGACATCCCAGTTGTGATACTCTAGGTTTGTTCGGTTTTGGCAAAGTCTGGAGACTCGGTCGATCTTATCCACCAATGACAGGCAAGAGCTCTACGATCCAGCGTTACACAATCACTGGCGCAACCCCTTAAGAACAAGACAGGCGTCATGATCTGTCCAACGATTTCCCTTCTATCGACGCCACTTATCGGTCGTCAACGCAGGGAGCACCAAGTATTGACGCCTTTCGGTCTGTTTTAGGCTACATAAGGGTCTTATAGCTTGCTGTATGCAAGAGCAATGCAAGAGGCTATGCAGGTCGTAGGAAAGCGCCCATAGCATGACTGCACACAGGAATTGGGATTCCTCGCTTCCTCGGTCTTACCAAAAACTGTTTCAAGACATCATGTCGCGTCGAGATCTTTCATGTCGTGGAAAGCTGCTAGTCCTTGCAATTCGAGTCTGCCTCCAACAAATCAGTTGGAGAAGCTGAGCACTCAGCAAAAGTCCCACACATCACCGTGACAAGTTTGGAAAATAAGTAGAATAATTGTAAGTGAGTAGGGTTGGATGGAGAAGTTACGACAAAGTGAAGATGGAGGAATTCCAGTGTCAATCTTGTATCTGTGTGGATCCACATGCATGGATGAATATCGATGAATCACACTATGTACATAATACAATCAAACATGCGCATCGTAGGGTATCTTATTTCTCCGAGTCTGATGGAAGACGTACATAAATCAATCGCCACGATGTGAAGATAATTGAAACAACACAGCCATAGTACTATTAACCGTCGCACAAGCTTATCAAGATGCTTAGGCCTCGGAGCAGGACGCTCACTGAGGCCTCGTTGCTAACCTAATAACTAGTAAACCCTCCGGCCTTGGCAGGCGTCAGGCTCAAACAGGTCCGACAATGACAGAGGGCCTCGTATGATCATGGTATTTATTTTTACCCTTACGGCGTTGTTAATTTGTCTCTTCAAGAGTGGGCACATATGAGGATGTCCGCTGCGTCTCCTTCGTCCCATCAGTTGTCTAACTCTTGTCACGGTCATTTCGAACACTGAGACCTTTACTAGTACTTCGGAATGGGGGATTACCTAGCCGTAAGTCGATAGGACTTATGCATTGATTACAAACTAACTGTATTAGCAGGAGACCAACCCACTCTTCAAGATCGGATTCGAACCAATTCATGTTCCTAAGACAGCTATTCAAAGACTTGAACAATTTCCTAATGGTTCAGGAGGGCTCGGTGATGTCTGGAAATGTTCTATGTCTACACAATCCGAGATTCGCACCGTAAGTTCAATGGGTATATACTAGACGCCTCGTTATTAATCATAATCAAGGTCGCTGTCAAATCGATCAGGGTTCCTCACACAAGTGATGTAGAACTAGTAAAGAAAACAGGCAAGGTTAGGGCACGAAGGAGTAGCAATTCCACTCGCTGATGGTTTTGGTTGCGTCTCAGAAAATTCGTCGTGAGGCTTATGTTTGGATCACGTTGTCACACGACCACATCCTCCCTTTCGAGGGGGTCACCGAAGATTTTGGACCACTTCCTGCGCTGCTATCTCCATGGATGGAAAACGGATCACTGAACGATTACTTAAGGCGCGAATTTTCCCAGCTGTCTGACCATCGGAAACTAGAACTTGTAAGTGGATGGCTATCGCACTGGCTTCATAATACTTACACAATTTCAGATACAACAGGTGGCTTCTGGCCTCAGTTATCGTGCGTCCCATTAATGAACGTAGCGATGCGGCATAATATACTGAAGACTGAGGTCCCCTAGTACACGGGAAAGATATCGTGCATGGCGACTTGACAGGGGTAGGTCTCACCCCAATCTACATGTAACATGGCTAAATTCAATGAATTGCGGTCAGACGAATGTTTTGGTTGATAACACTGGTCGCCTCCGTCTCGCAGACTTTGGGCTATCGATGATCCTCGCTGAGGCGGAAAACGCCACGTTCAACTCATGTCATCCAGGAAACACTCGTTGGATGGCCCCCGAGGCTGTCGAAGACGAGAAGCCAACCAAAGCTGGGGATATCTATTCGTATGGCTGCGTGATGTTGCAGGTCAGTCGAATCATTAATTCTTGGAATAGCTTTCTTACAATAGTTCCAGATCTTCTCGGGAAAGCAGCCTTACGAATCGATCAAAAAAGCAGGTGCCGTTATGAACGCAATGTTACGAGGTCGGGAGCCTTTCAACGACATACAGAGTTATGGGGTGCATGGACAACTGTCAATGCGATGCTTGAATAGGGAACCAGCCGAGCGCCCGACGATCGACTATATCGTGCGAGATCTGGGTCCCAGTAATTAGGTTTTGTGTTGTCGCGAGATATCAGTGTGATATAATGTACTATGTGATAGCGATCCTTGGCAATATTTCTCGTGCGAAGGTCTGATTCTGAACTTCGTGCGAGTCGGTGGAGCCCCAAGACCCTCCTTACTCTTTGTCCCCGAGCAAGAATTAAGGCGTGCACCCACTCGCGTGAAAACACATTCGCGTCCCTAGCCAAACGATGTCATATCGTCCCATAAGACAGCGAGCCTGGATGCGGGTGTGCATGCGAAGGTATGATGGGTTTCGCTTTTACAGTATTATGAGTCACAGGTACCGAGCCCCCGGACATGCGAGTCTATATTATACTCAGAGACACTATTCTATGAGAGCATGGAGGTAGTCAGAATAAATAAGGCATGAAAAAGAAACACTTTCGAATCGAGACCTTACGTAGATGAAGTTTCATGGGAGATAGCTTTCTCGAGAAAGACCAACACGTCATCCACTGATGGACGATTCTCACTCTTGATTGACCAGCACCGCCGCATGAAATCAAGGGGATGTGCTGGAATTTGCATGGTGTCAATAATGGGCTCTTGGTAATTGAACTTTAATGCCACGACTTGCAGGGCAGTCTTGATCCACCAGTAGGGAAGTTTCCTGTATAACACCTACAGAACCTGTCAGGTGTCGTAAACAACGTAAATATGAGACTGGCCTGAAGCATGATACACCCAAGAGCATATATATCACTGAATTTAGTGGCGCATTGCACAGTTTGGCCTTCCTGATGGACAATAAACTCCGGAGCGGCCCAACGAACAGCGCCGGTGTGGTAGGAGAATGCCGGGTTGGACTTTACCATGATATTCGAAACACCGAAGTCTGCAAGGCGCGGGGATCCATCGGCAGCAACCAGGACATTGTTCTACAATCGTGATCAGAGGATAATGGATGCACATCGTATGCAGACATACACTGGTAAGATCACCGTGAATCACGTTGTTATCGTGGACTGTCCAAAGCATCGTCATCACTTCAGCCCATGATTGCCATAGCCAATCCGTTGCTCACGGTATTTGAGCCCCTCCGTAATCTGTTTAAGCTTTGAGAAATAGTAAGCTCCGGTAATAGGCTTCGTACAAAAACTTACAATGTGAAGGCTACCCATAGTCGTGAGGGTTTCATGCGCACGATTAAGGTAGGAGTTCAATGTTCCGTTCGGCATCCAGGAGGAAACCAATGAGCGAAACGGCCCAAAACCTGTTACGGTGCCATGCAGACGTAATACATATTGATGTTCCAGTAGGGTCCATATCTTGATTTCGCGGTCAAGATTCTACGTTCAGAGTTCAAACAGAAATGAAATTCAGGCACGTGGCAGTAAACACACATGGTTTATTTTGGCAATTTCGGCTTCAGTCAGACTTGGAAACCGTGGCGATTTGACCGCAACCTGAGCATAGAGTGAGCACAAACATGGAGATGATGGATGTGTGAGATACCTCTTCTGGACTTGCACCCCTGTTTAGCAAGGTACATTTGTACACGTCTCCAAGCCCACCCGAAGCTATCGGAAAATTGGTTTGTCTGATGACGATGCTTGGGTCCAGAACGAAAGAGCCGTGCGTTGATATCTGAGGAGTCGTGATCTGAATTAAAGAGACAAGTTGCGAGCCATCTTTCTCAGAAATGGGATGGCATCCACTTTGGTCAGACTCCAACCCATCCGCCTGTGGGGAGAAGTCCTCTCATCCTAGAGCAGCCACGATACAAATAAAACAAAACATTAGTCATCATACTATAGCCGAAATTTTGGAGGACAACTCCCCACAGAGCGACTTAGACTGGTGACCAGCCCCTCTATGAGGCAAACCGTCGATAGAGGGACTGGTAAATCTGGGTTTGAATTTGGATAGTGCGTGCCTTGGAGCAGTAACGTGACCTGTAGCCAATCAGAAAACCAAAATTTCGTCGAGAATATTTGAGATATTGAAATTAATGTTTGAATATTGATGTGATGCAAACACGGTCACGTCGTTAATGTATGTATTCACTCTACAACTCCAATGGACGTGAACTCGATCATCCAAGCTGTGCGGGAAGCATCACTCGAAGGACTAGATTCATTTGCTCACTCGCTGATACAAGAACGGCTCCCTACCGACTACATCGAAACCCTCAGTAGCAAAGATAAGACGGATGCATTACGCGCTTGCCTGCTCGTGTACATTCTCACAGCTACAACCATTGTTCCACGACAATTTCAGCTAGAAGCTATTCTTGCCACGTTGAATGGCTGTGACAGCATAATTACAGCTGGTACAGGCTGCGGAAAGACCTTGTGTCTTATTATTCCTAATCTACTTCGTCCCGACACTATCAGTATGACGATTTCACCTCTGAAACGTCTCCAAATTACACAGGTGAGATTCAAATTGATGTTGACTCATTACATGTGAGAATGAGCCTGCGGCAGGTCAATGAATGCATGAAATACGGTATATCTACGATATCAATTAATGAAGACACCCCGAATGACATGTCGCTTTGGCAGGTGAAGTTGACTCACATATTGCTACTAGTTTCTATGTATGGGGGACATTTGAACTCATTTACTATCAATATACAGTCAATTTGTGCTGGGAAGTACGAGCATTTGATACGTTGTTCAATGAAAATTGACGTGCTGATATTGATATTGTCATAGCACATGACGTGTGGTCCTCTCACAATCCTATGTGCCTGTTCGATGCATTGATCAGCGAGGATTTCGAGAAGTTTGAGGAGCGAGGTGAATGATATACACAGGCCACACTTATGAAATGCTTCAATAGTTTGATGTGAGGCACCGTTCATCCAAAGAAAGAGTGTGAATGATGCAGAAAATAAAATACTGTGGTACGAGCGCTGTACTGCAAGTTGCATAATGATGACATTGCAGGCCTTGAGTACGAGACACAACAGTTAAAACACAATGAAACACGGATGGATTGGTGGTCGTACAATACCACAATCTTTGACTTTATTCTTCGCCTTCACACGTTCGGTCTGAGCAGCGCTTGCAACAATTTCGCACAGTACAGGTGCATGTTCGTGTACGACAGAGGAAAGAGTTGTTTCGACATTACAGGCAAGGAGGAGTTTGGGAGTGATAATATTGAGCGTGACATGGAGGCACTGTTTGACCTGGTCCATTTCACCATACATGGTATCACAGATATATGAGAGGGCATGTGGTTGCATCCACTTGAGAACACGCGCATGACTTCGGGGATCGTCCCATAGAAAATCCAGCACCTTCTCCAACCTCCTGTTTCCCGATTGCTTCTCAGTTGCCGAAGGCACGTACATGCGATCTCGATAAGTTGAGTACAACATCTGAGATGGGTCCATTATCTTCACAAGTAAGTCCAGAATAGATATCCGACTGTCCCGCAGTATTTTCAGTGCGCTGCTGATGCGTTCGTGTGTAGACATCCGGCTGCCTCTGGTACTCAAACGGGAGGTTTGTGCAGGAGCTTCCATAGTGAGGTCGACGAATCCAGAGTCTATGGACCGGTTGACATCAGTGTCGATGAGCATTGAGAGGTCCTCGTCGTCCCTGGGCCATCCGAGTTCTTGAGACATCTTTCCCTTGATAACAGTGCTTGAGACCAGTACTATCTCAGAAGAAGCTAAAGTTTGAATTTAAATCATAAATAGGGCTGTCCAAGACGTGGCGCTGCCCTGCAGCGGCCAGTGGAATGAGAGCTGATCGCTGCCGGAGTCGACGAGCAATGCTACCTGGGACGACACATTCGATCGAGAACTTAGCAAAGACTCATCTAACTCCCGAAAAGGGCTTGTCGGTCATGTTACTACTCCAAGGCGCGCACTATCCAAATTCAAACCCAGATTTACCAGTCCCTCTATCGACGGTTTGCCTCATAGAGGGGCTGGTCACCAGTCTAAGAGCGACTGGTAAAACTTGTTATGGCGCGATAGTTGGGCCTTGTTTGTCCCGCCCAAAAAATTTCAACCTGCCGCCTATCTCACACACTGGCGGTTTCGGAGTTTTGACACAAGCAAGATTTTAATCAAAATGGGGTTGATAAATCAAGGATTTTCACTTCGAATTTTGACTTGAGAACAACGAGAAATTTGGATGAACGGGGAAAGGACAATACAAAGTGACACATTTTGACAAAAATTTTATGCCCTGTCTCAATATTTGAGGTTTTCAACCAGGAAAATATCAATATACATTTGAAATTTTGTAATAAAAGGTAAATACAAACTTTTGGGCGCAAAAAAATGTTGTGTAAAATATTATATAATGATAGGCATTTCCCATGACAGTTAAACCCAAAATTTTTCTTGCGATGAAATGTGATAGGGGAAATGCGAAGTTTGATGCATGGGAAAATGACATGTGCATCCAGCGGGCATTCATTGCGCATTCATAAGGGATTCATTGGGCATTCAGCATATTATTAAGGTAATGATTATGGTAAGGTGGTAATGGTATTTGGTATTACATAGTCATGTGTGACTGCTCTACAAGACAAATCTGATCAAAATGCAAATTGATAAATGTTGACGGAGTAATTGCGATGTCTACAGTGTTCTTCTTGAGGTGACACTTAACTACATTGGAGATAGAACCGCAATGACTTCCGTGCAGAACAATACACTGTTGGTTTTTTTTGTGTGGGGGAGCTGCGCTCAGATCTGTGGCAGGTATATGATAGTGCTGAATCGCAGCGCCTGCACCATTTGATGAGCAGAACACTGCAACATAACCCTCGGGGGCAGGTCCATTCAGACCGAGGAAGGGGTCAGGACAAGCCATTGACACAAATCGGTTGTGTAGCCTGCCTCCCATGAATGAGGGTGAGACTTTCAACATTGCGTGAAAAGTAGTGAATTTGGAAGAAAACTCCTTGTTCATCAACCAAGCTAACGGGCCTAGGATCAAATAAGTGGGAATGTTGTGGACGGTTCTATTGAAGGACTCACTCTCTTTGGGTTCCTCCATGCTAGCATCAATGTTATCCAGCATGTTGACAGTCCAGGGGTCAGGTTTGGCTGTCTGTGAGG
Source organism: Suillus paluster (assembly GCF_016628075.1). NCBI lineage: Eukaryota > Fungi > Basidiomycota > Agaricomycetes > Boletales > Suillaceae > Suillus > Suillus paluster. Next base: position 111,846 of record NW_024537643.1, read on the forward strand.
GATTGAGGCTAGACGAAGGACCCTCAGGGCTGGTGGTCCAGGCGGTCCAGGTGGATGATGACATGCTAGGATCTACGATGGAAGCTGACGAGCTCAAGGGAACCTTTTCAGGGGGGGGGGGGGGGGGGTGGCGCTTCAAGGTTGCAGGGCTAAGTACAATCTTTTCTGCATCTCGCAGAAAGATAACATGTCGGTTCCTTCGAGCATGGTACCGTTCAACCTCATTCCATACCTAAATACCTATGAAATTAATTCATTGCAAACATGTGCGTGTCGCTTACCTGGTAGCAACATCCTTGAGTTGGATTGTGGTGTGCTGCTGCCCATGCACGGCAATGGTACAATTCTTGGAGGTGAAACTGTACAGCGTGGCTCGGTAGCCCTTGTGGTCACCCCCAATAATGAAAACTTCTTGGCCAATGTCCTTTTTGAACACATCCAAGTTGGCATTGTGTACTTTGATCACGAATCTGATGGGAATGTCAACCTGTCAGAAGTCAGACATGCATAAGTCGAGGAGAATTAATACTAACTAGCGAGTGGTCAATCTCAGAGAGTAGGGTCAAGCAAGTGTTTGGAAAGTCAATGCTTTGCACGACCCCTTTTGTCAGATACTCTGGCCCACAGGCAACTCTCACAACATCTCCAGGCTTGACATCATAACCCCTGTCTTGCATATACTGCAGTGTCTGGAGGTTGGGGATCCGCTGAACAACTGCAACAGGAACTGGGATATTCAACAATCCATCCTGGAACCACAGATAATTCCCTCCCTTGGAGAGCCAGTGCACGATGCCAGATTTCCCCATGTGCTCCCCCACAAGCACATCTATGGAATCCCCAATTTGAATGGATTCAATATTAGGGAGAGGGTTTAAAGGTTGCTGAGTTGGCAGCTGTGCTTGCAGCGTGTGACTCAGAGGGCGATGATCTAGGTAGTACTTGGAAACTTCCAACTATGCCTTGTATTAGATGTTTTTTTTTAAAAAAATTGACAAGAGACATTTACCTCTTCCTTCGAGATGTCCTGACAAAGATGAAATATATCATCTACCATTTGAATGATGTGCCCTTCCACACCTAAGTATGGACCTGCTACCACTTGAACTGTGTTGCCGACCCAAAACACGCGCTCTATGTCCTCTAATTGGATGTCTATTTCCTTTCAGCGACCACTCAAGGTCAGCTCCAAGGTGACAACACCAGCAGGATGGTCGGTCGAAATGACCAGACTGATTTCTGAACTAAGGTCTCCTTTGAGAATCCTGGCCCAATTGCCTACACGCAAGAACTGCATGGCAAACGCAACTACAGTTGACTTGAGAAAGGACTGGCCCCACCCAGATTGTAGGTGGAGTTGAATGTCGTCAGCATGAGGGCAGACAACACGTTCTAGGCGATCACGATGAACACTTTTAAGTAGGAGGCCCATATAGTATCTTTCTCCTTTGTACTTGCATCCTACAACTTCCTCACTGCAATTAATGTTGGAGACTGTGTCCCCGTTCGGAAGGCGGGATCGGTCAAGTAGTGACTGAGATCCCCGAGGCATGGGATAGGGGAACTCCTGTGGGGGAACTAAGACCGCGAAAAAATTGTTTGGTAAGTCAGAATTGAAGACTTGGGCTATGTCACCCTTGTACTTGTCATGCTTGAACCTCACCCATGCTGGGTTGGGAAATGTTGCGCAAGACCACTCGACCACTTCACATTCTTCATCCGGTATATAGACATATTTTTTCACGGTGAGGTACAGTGATAAAGAAAGGGATTTGGCGATGGTTTTTGGGCTGTCCGCCACCACGTAAAGCTGGCCTGCTAGCCAAGCTGACACTGTAACGCGAAAGTTCTTCTTCCGAAGGTGTTGAGCAATATAGTCTGTGACATTTCCTGTAATTTATTGGTGAAAAATGATACATTACGTCATTAGAAAGACTTACGGTTGACATGAAGGAGATACATCCTCCTGTCTTGCAATCGAGCTGAAGTCGAAGTGATCAAGCCAGATATTGAGGAGGGAAGACGCTGGTGATCTCGCGATGAGTTCTGCTGTGTATCCTTGAATCTATTCGAGAGGTCATTGATGACTGCGGTGAACTTATTGGCCAATGATGATCCTGGCAAGCATGAAACCTTCCATGACTCAGATGGGCCGTTGTCATCTTCTTCCTGCTCCTGCTCCTCCTTTTCCTGCTCCTCCTCGTCATCTTCTTCTGCATCCAGATCAAGGTAGGGATTTTTTAACTTCAGTTGCTGTTTAGTAGATATAGATCAAGGTATCAGAACATTTCACTTACTTTGGCTGGTCTACGCGAAGGTCGAACGCGCGCCCGGGACAATCGGCTGCCCGTAACAGAATGATCTTTTGGTGTACAGAAGGCCGGAGGTACAGTGGCTCAAAAAACTGTCCGCATGTTTTCACATTTTTCACTATCTATGATATTGTGTGAGAATATACAAACACCTCAAGGACATGCTGGTACCATATTGTAGCACCACTTCAGGGCTTTCAATTGAGCACTATGGCGTGGGAATTGGTCAAGATATGGTTGAGATATGAGGCTTCCAAAATGATGACTCATGCGGACAGTTTTTTGACTCAAGTATTTTACAGTGATAATCAGGTATTCTAGTACTTTGTGTGACCTCCCTTGGCTTTAATTACTGCCTCTATCCTTCTAGGCATACTCTTAAAACTATATCTAACTATATAAACCAGAATGTTTCATGTGTCATGATCATAATCACCATTAAAGCCATCTCCTCTGCTCAAAGGGATAATATCCTCTCTTTGTCCTATTCTGGCCTCTCTGCTCATCAAATTTCCTCTAGAACTGGAGTATGCAAGTCTACTGTGGCCAAGTTTATCAAAGAAAGCCACCTGGACATGGAAAAATCTTGTGGAGGATGTCCACCTCTACTAATAAGAGGGTTAACATTCAACATATCACTGCAGGAAAGGCTGATAATGCTGTCCAAGCCACCCATTATATCAATTCCACCATCACCACCACTGTCTCTTCACAAACTGTGAGGGATGTTCTCAAGGCAGTTCATCTCAAGGCAGTAACAAAGAAGAAATGCCTCTTCTCTCTATCAAACATAGGCAGAGAAGACTACCTTTGGCTTGGCCCATCAAAACTGGACTGTAGAGCACTGGAAGCATGTTATATGGTCAGATGAGACCAAAATCGATAGGATTGGGTCAGATGGGAAGGTATATGTATGGAAAAAGAAGGGAGATTCTCTAACAGACAGAGAGGTTGGTGAGACTGTCAAATTTGGAGGAGGTTCTCTAATGGTACAGGGGTGTATTGGATGGAATGGTGTGGGTATGCTTGCTGAAGTTGAGGGGAGGATGGATGCTGAGCAGTATGTGGACATTCTAAATGACCACTTGCTGCCTAGCATAGCTAAATCAGGGATTGATGAAGAAGACATCATTTTCCAACAGGCTAATGATCCCAAGCACACATCTAGGAGAGCCAGAAAATGGTTTGAAGAACATGATATCAATGTTCTTGACTGACCAGAACAGTCCCCTGATGTCAATGTCATTGAACATCTCTGGGGAACACTCAAGAAGAAGCTTCAAGCCTCTGAAACCCCCCTAAAGGAGTATGGGAGCTATGGGAGAGAGTAGCAGTGGAATGGGGAAGGATTGCAACAGAATATTGCCAGAAATTGATTGAGAGTATGCCTAGAAGGATAGAGGCAGTAATTAAAGCCAAGGGAGGTCACACAAAGTACTAGAATACCTGATTATCACTGTAAAATACTTGAGTCAAAAAACTGTCCGCATGAGTCATCATTTTGGAAGCCTCATATCTCAACCATATCTTGACCAATTCCCACGCCATAGTGCTCAATTGAAAGCCCTGAAGTGGTGCTACAATATGGTACCAGCATGTCCTTGAGGTGTTTGTATATTCTCACACAATATCATAGATAGTGAAAAATGTGAAAACATGCGGACAGTTTTTTGAGCCACTGTATGTGCCTCGCCTCTACAATGCGAAGGTTTTCCAAGATGACATTGTCATCACTGTCACCGGAGAACAGCGCATCTCGTGATTCCTTCCAGTCGTCTTCAGAATATTGATTACCGAGGTACGATAGAAAGGCTTCCTCCATCTGAGAGTACGTCATGTCGGTGGTAAGGAACTCTTCTAAAATTCTCCATGCACCCTCATCCGCCAGGGCTGAGGTCTGACTCTGACTCCCTGTGATACGCATGCATGAATAATGAGATCGACAATATTGTATCGCTACTCACCTTCGTCTGTTCTGATGCGCTTTGCTGTAGGTGCGTCATCATTCAATGCAGCTCATTTGGACATTCTTTCTGTAGTTCTACACAATTGGTTTCAGCAGCATTACAAACAAACTTAAAATGTCACATACTGTATTCAATACATTAAGTCTACGCTAAGTATAGTATCACAAAGTTCAATTATGTGTCAAGGTAGTGGTAGTGGAAAGAAAACTATCAAGGCACGAGATCAGTATTTGTAGTGAACGACTAATTGTGGACTAGCGCAACATTACCCATTGTGAGGTATTGTGGTGGATTTCAGTTTTTGCGCAGAGTTGAAAACCTGAGTCCTCCCGCCCGCCAAACTTAGGGGAGCATACTGGGTGCGTGCGCGAATATAAAGAATAGGCGATGATCGCCCGCTACTAATCAGTGCTATTCTATGTATTCTATGTATTTACACTTCTTGTACAAGACAGTCGAAAAAAAAGATAAATTTGAGAAGACGGCCATGATATAGAGAATGAGTTACACAATTGAAACCCAGTTGCAGGCAATGATTATGTAAACAGAACATCTCAGAACTTTCGAGACTGGTCACATGGGCGCTTCGGTAAATCTCCGGCGGAGTTTGGATTATAGTTGTTCTCTATATAATGGTGTTTGTTTACACTGTCGACTTCTTTCAGATTTTCACTTTAAGGGAGGTGTTCATTAGCTACTATAGCTCTACTTTTCATATAGCTAAGCTAGTAGTCTGTTTTGTAGTATGTTTTGTAGTCTGTTTTGTAGTATGATTGATTCGTAGTATGATTGATTCGTAGTCTGTTTCCTATAGTATTGACTTAGACTCTTGAACATTCGTACATTGGGCATTCTAATTATAGCTTTTTGCGCGCTCAGAACGTAGAGTCGGCACTCACCTGCTCATCGCAATCATGATACAGATGGTAATTCGTGCCCGCGTGCATAGTTTGATTTGGTGTATTGAATCAATTCATCACAGTGACACCATACTAGATACCGAGAATAATAATGGCCTGCGACTCCCCGTCATGCCCCATGTCATTGTCAGCTCCAGTCTTTCCTCACCCAGTATGTATCTTATTTTCATTCGAGATTACTACCATCTCCCCTCGGTGCTCAATATACTGCTCTACCCAGACACGGATGTCATGATTTGTTGGGTCATGCAGTCGAGCCAAGTTTCGCCAGATATTCCCCAGTGACTCTAATGAAATCAATGTGTTCATTGTAACACACTGCAATCAGGGTAAGTCGTCACACTGCGGACGAATGATAACTTATGACTTACGACATGGCTAACATATGTGAGCAGAGCTATCGCGATAGCCAACCCTACTCTAACTCGATAAAAATACCACACTGTAACAGTCTGTACTCTCGCCTTGTTGGCATGCCTCAACACTTGCTTGAGGGTTCCTTCATTCTTGTTGAAAACGTATATAACACCTGTGTCGCTGCCACCGACCACCACGTCAGTCTTTTCGCCGAACACTAATTGTTTCGGAAATGTTTTGACTGGGTTAGTATTGTAGGTTCGGATGCACACTGCATCGTCCAATCGGTGCAAGCTAAATCCATTCATCACGTTGTCGATGAGGAACAGTGTTTGGGCGACGTCCATGGAAGTGTGCCCGCTTTGGTTAAATGGTAAGGAATGCCAATATTTTCCTGATGAAATCACTCACATCATGGGTCCAGCATTGTTCATGGCAATAATAACTCCATCTGTGCCCCGAAGAGCATGTCTACAAAGTATGTTAGAATTATTGTGAGGATTGCTGTATTGACGTACACCTCTCCATCATACATTCCGAAGACTAATAAGTTTTGACTTGCAGTGCAATTGAAGTGTATTGTGCGCGGAATTGTGGTAGAGAGCTCAATGCTGAAGATTGGAATTAATGGTCCTTTGAAGTCAAATGACCAAACTTGAACACATTTGTCCTGTGTCCCAGTAGCAATACAAGTGTCGTCCTCAGCATGATCATAGGTAAGGCACATGATCTCTTTACCTGTGCTGATTCTTCTTGACACTTTGGTGTCAAAGTCCTCCATGCCTTCGCCCTGCTGTTGCCAAATACCAATGAATCCCAGTCCTGTGCCATAACACAATGTCTTTCGTGTCACCTCTTGGCGGGTGATCCAGGATGCACATGTCACGGGATCGGCTGGATTGTGAAGGCCTACGTTTTGACACGGAGATGGGAGCTGAAGTTGCCATTTGAGGTCCCAAATCCTCATCCCGTCCAAGCCTACTTCCTAGTAAGTCTATCTATGGGACTGTCGCATATTCAACTTACCACCACTTGCCAACAGACTGCCATTGCTTGAGACAGTCAAGCAATTGATCGTGTTCTTGTGTCCGACAAGGTGCCCTTCAAGGCGGTATTCCTTGCTATTTTTGGCAGATAGGAAAAACATTGGTGGTCACGATGTAAGTCAATTTTCTAATATCTTTGAGGTCTTTAATACAATGTATATACCATAGTTGGATGACATGGTATACATAATAACAAAAACACTTGGCGACAACAACAGGTAATCTGTGATGACATCTCCGTGGTAACTCCCTAGCGGGCACGTGTCCCCAATTAGGGTCCTTACAAACTTTGGGGATAAAGCATTGTCTAACTTGTAAGATCAGTCCCATCATGCCTCATACCTCTGCACCTGTCAATGCATTCTATCGGGCGGATGGTCCTCCACAGCAACTTCCATCATTAATGTATCACACAGAGATGCTCTATCCAACGGCATCATTTATCTTGATCTCTCCACAAGAAGAGATGGCATTCTCTACCCATACGCTGCGGGGACACATTCATACTCCATCGCGTGTTTTCACAACCACATCGTTTTGTGCAACCACACCCATCCCTGTTTGTGGTTCCACTCCCAAAGTCACCAAGTCAGTATCGTTTTTAGCAGACAAGGTTTCCCAGAATGGCGAGCCAGAACAGATGTCAATGTGGTCTTCCATCTTGTCAACGGAGTCCAATGACTCCAAAATTCCCAAACCAGAGGGTGAAGCAGGGCGCCCAGGTCGTGGAGGATACAACTTGGAAAAGGCACTTAACTGGGATGCTGATCAGTTCAAGAAGTTAAGGGTAAGATCCTTTTGCTACGATCCAATCTTATATTCATACTGACGTTAGGAGCATTGCCACCAATCGATCAATAAATATTGCGACACTAGCAAGAGCAAGACAAACCAAACACCTAATGCGTTGACCTCTGTTGAGAGTGAGGTATGTCTGCAGTTTTTACACTTATTTCCCTCTAACTTCCCATTGAGGCCGTCGCTCACTTTCTGGAATTACATGACTATATGGGGTGTTGGCCAGTGGGAGATTTTATTCAGATGCAATTGAAAAACATTTCCGCTAAGGAGCGACAGAAACATGCGAAGAAGAAATAGTTATAAGTAGTCTGAAGTAGTCTGGAGCAGAAGTAGTGTGGAGCAGAAGTAGTTTGGTCTGATGGAACAGAAGTAGTTATTTGACATGAACAGAATGAGTTCAAACTTTGTTGTACCTCTAATGTTAACAAGGTCATGTGTTGTTTCACACTTAAAGCTCCATGATATTGGATATTAGAGTACACTTGTTCTATAGACCATGCCCATTTCTATTCGGCTAGATGATCACCTCATTGAGGTGAGTGTTCTTTAAAGATAAATTCCACAAATGCTGAACCAGTCTCACAAGACAAGATGTCCCGCCTGATGGCTTTTTTCCCCCCTCATCCTGATGAGGATCCAACCGATTCAGCTGTCAAGTCTTGCTCGCTCCAGGAGCTTCACCCTGTGCACACATATCCACCCACACCCCAGCCTGCCTCTACCGTGATCCACACTCGGCCGCTCGAGCCTACCTCGCTCGGTGAGGACTTCACAATGGCACTATATAAACTGTTGGTGGCTCTCCATAGGATGAGAGAGGAGGAGGATGAGTGTGTCAGCCTTCCTATACCTCTGTTCGTATCTCAGCTAACATACATATATTTAGCCAAATAAAGTTGTTCTCAAGGAAACGGATCATTCATCCGGGCTGCGTGATGATGTGCGTGAGCTACGCTATAGCTACCACGACCTTTTGCTTCGAAAGCACCACGTGCAGGTAAGGCATCATTTCGCATCATACATGATCATGTCTCACTCGCCTCCAGATGGATGCTCACTCACACGAATCGGAGATGCAATCCGTCATCAGGCAGTATCATGACAAGAATGCATACCTTGAGTGCGACAAAGTCGAGGCACTCACTTCATTGGAACGGCAGCACCGCAATGAAGTTACGGCAATCCAGGTAGAACATTGTTTATATTGCAGGTTGGACTGTTGTGACTTTTATTGGCAGAACTGGTTGGCACTTGACTTTGACGAGGCACAAAATGCCGCACATGTGGAACAAGATAATGTATTGGCAGAGAAAGATGCTTTATATCAATGCGAGATCCTTGTAGCAAGAGAGAAGCAGTGTGCTGATAATGAAATGGAATTAGTGCGCCTGGCCGCTGAGTATGGTTCAAAAATCGCTTCATTGAATGTGCATCTTAAAAGTGTTGGTGCGACGAGCTCTAACAATTTTGTAGAACCAAATCCGACAGGCAACTCTTGTAGGCAAAAGACCTGCTGTTACATGCCCTAACATTCTAGGGTTTTCACCAGTAAGTCAACATATGTATTTCCCCTCTGTATCTATCATCACACCCATTATTTCCCAGATTCCTGATGTACGCTCAGAATCTCTTGCAGACGAAGAACCTCAGACTTCCACCAGTGGCAATGCTGGTTGTCCCTTGACTTCGCCATTGGCTGATGTTCTGATTGAACACGCCATGGTCGGAATGCTCGCTGAGGCGCTCGTGAAAGCTCTTCAGGTTCAACAGACACCGTCCCCTTGTGGACCTCGCTCAAGACGTAAAATCACTGACCCTCCTGTTGAATATTTCACCAACGCTCAACATCGAGAGAATAAGGTGAGCAATTCGCTCTTTCAAACAGCATTGCTAATGAAATATCAGGCGAATGTGTGGGACTTATTCAAAGAGGTGTTCCATTTCACGAAAGATGATGAGTACATGCTTCATGAGGGAGCATCATGCGAAACCATCTCGTCCTTCATAGGCGACATGGGTCCCGGTCTTGACTTGCTTGCACTGCAGTGGGATATGACGACCACACACAAGTTGGATTGGAACCAAAAGGTCATCGATCTTCTCTGTTCCCTGTATATGACCCTGCAGAAGAGGAACCACTGGACCGGATGGTCCCAGCACTCAATCAGGAGTGATATCACACACAAATGTGATCAATGCCACAGGTGCTGGAGAAAAGCCCATCCTCAGGTCCTTAGTGATGGCACTCGTGAGACTATGCGACAAGTGGGAGATCGTCTGATGGACCATACGAACGAGCAATTGTGGATGGCTAGGGTCCTGTCCTGTAGGACAACAGTAAGTCATGTTTGTTTATGTCCCCGTGGAGTCGACGAATGTTAAGTTGCTCCTTAGAAGTTCAAAACTCACCAAAGCTCACATCAGCGCTACTCAGTGATAGGAAAGCGACCGGAAAGGAGGATCTACATGTGTGGGTGTATCTGAACTCCATTGTGGAGACACTGGATAAAGATGGCTGAGCTCTGATGAAAGTGAGGATGAAGATTGCGGGGTTCTGGTTTTTCGGTTGAAGACCATGCCTTGGAGAGCCAATTTCAGTCATGAGATGCAAATCATTGACAAGCAGCGTGTGGGTGCAGCCGTCTTCACTCCAAGGGGAAGCAAGCCCACAAAGTGTCTTCACAATGCCAAGCAAGAGTCTATTTGGCCAGCAGTCGCGGGTCTACCTAGCACATTCTACAATCCATTGTGGTTGAGTGACCAACATCCACCGGTCAAGGTATCTAATACAAAGTTCCAGAGGATTGAAATTATGGTTGCACACAGGTGAAATCATTTGAGTTCATGTACAAGTCGGATGACAGCTGATTCCTGGATTCCTGGTTATCTCTTTTTCTTCTACTATTCAATATGACCTTGTACTGTCAGCTATCGCACCCTGTACTTGTACTACAATATTGCTATTCTATGGCTTTGATGCTTCTCATATAGTCAACTGGGAGCACTCTATCCAGCGGAGTTTAAATGTGTAAGTCATTCTCTATATTAGGTGGGCCTTCACTGACTTGAAGCTTTCTTTTTGATTTCCTTTCAATGTTTAAGAAATAAATAAGAGCTCCTGCGTCCCTGGTGACTCGAACACAAACATACATATAACATATTCCTCAAATGTAGCAAGCTCGGTATGTTCTATGTGCAGTAGTTTAAGTTATCAACGTCTCAATATCACTATACAGTTGGATATCCTCCTGGCATGCCAGATGTTGGATCATTGTCGTTGGTATGAATCTTCTAATGAACATAATCAATCGAGATTATTGTGACACCAATTCATCGCCTTACGTCATCTTGTTCATTGTTGTGTGTTTTGGGTTCTCCACCTTTGGAGCCATGCCTGGGCATAATGTCGTCTATCTCTATGCCCAACAATGCACCCTCCAATGCGGCATTGATACACTTGCGCAAGAGGTTAGTAGTTGGATGGCCCACTTCACAAAGATGTTCAATACACTTGCGCAAGAGGTTAGTAGTTGGATGGCCCACTTCACAAAGATGTTCAATACACTTGTTGATCGCCTTCTGTAGGCCGCAAATAAGTTTGCTTTTCTTCAGAGACACGTGTCCCACAGCTTGACTGCCACCGATGTCATTGGCAACATTGACCAAGATTGGCGCCTGAACCACCTCGAGATTGCCAACCTTGAAATGTACTGTCAGTCCATGAGCCTGTCAACATAACCTTGTTACTAATGTTATTGGGAACATCTGCGTCTTTCACACTTCCTGATATCTTGCCGGGTGAATTGGGTTTGTCGATCATCATAGCAGATCCCATCCACACCTGGGAGGTTCAGTTCATTGAGTGAGTGCTTGAGATTATGAGCTTCCATCTACACTTACTGCATCCTGTTCCAGGTCAACCTTGTACTCGTCGAAATACATAGCAAACCTCCTCGTTAGAGGTGCCGTTGGTGCTATATATTCTTGCGAGGGTCGAATGTAGGGATTGAAGTGTTTGCAATGGACTGCAGTAGTTTTGCTGCGAGGTGATGTTAATGTGAACACCATGAGTGAGTTGTGTGCAATCCTACTTTTGTGTAACTTTTAAATCGGGCCCTGACAGTCGTTACAGTTTGCATTTGGGCCGTCCCATCTAGTAGTATGTTTCAATTGTATTGTATTTCCTACTCGCTTCCGTAAGTAGTCATACCCTATTCGAACATGCTCTCTGGTTATTCCCTCTGCAGGTGATTAAATCTCTGGTGTATCCCCTCTGCCACTGATGAAATCTTTCTGTTTTATCCCTCTGCAAGAGATTAAACCTATAGATCGAACAAATCGCTCTCCTCAGGACCAAACAATAAGCTCCTCAGACTTTGAACAATTTAAAGCAGGCGTAGATCATTACAATTGTCTTCAATCCCTCCTTTACTCACATCTCTGGTTAACAATCCATTTTTAGTGATGTCTGCTCCGTGTATCAATTGCTCTGCTTGTCACTTACAAAATTTTCTTAGATGCATTCTTGGGACTCCATATCAATGATTGCCACCTCTGGCATGGTGAGGCTCTTCATAGGTGTAGGCATATAGGCTCCCTTTAACTGCTGTTCTACAGGACATCAGCACTCTAGCACTTGGTCGGCAGGATGCTGTCACCCAACACAGTAAGGCGCGATCCCTGAAGCACAACATCGACTTTGATGACTCGGTATCCCCTCAAAAGCGACGTATCCTGGAATCCTATTCTGTAGGCGACATATGCCAGGTTATCCTGCAATCCTATTCCACAGGCAACATACGCCAAGTTGCTATGAATTTGCAACCCAGATCTATAAATTGTTGCACCACCGCCTTTACAAGCCCCGCAGCCAAACATTTGTACAGGGAGGCAGTATGGAAAGGTCTCCCATATATATTGGACTCTACTGATCTCAACTGTAGTCTGACATATTCTTGAAGCATAAAGCAGATGCTCAACTAGAACCCTTTTCAATCAAGCGCATAGAGCTTTATGAGCCTTGTAACACCACGGCATTCATTTGGTCCCTGCCCGCGGAAATCCTCATTCTTATTGTTACTTTTCTAGGAGCACAAGATATGCGCTATGTTGCGCAAGTTTGTTCTCTGTTGAGAGAAATTGCTGGTCTGCTCTTCTTTGCCAACCGGAACTTTCCAACTTCACCACAGGACCTGTGTCACATCCATGTAGACTCACCCAACTTTGACGTCTTGCCTACTTGGATACGGATGGATACCTTCTGTCCGCCACGTATGATGTTGTGTTGGTTGGATTCTGATTTGTGAGCCCCACAGCTATCTGCATTTTCGCACTTCCTTCAATCCGTCCCTCACAAATTGATACAATACATCACGCTTTTCTGGAATTTCAACATTCTCGCTTCGCCCATTCTCCCTCAAATAATTACATTCCTCGAGAACATCCATGCCTCTGGTTGCAAAGAACTGATGTACATGGGATTTTGCCATTTCGTTGGCCCATCAGCCATCACTAAACTCACCCGAATTCAGGGGCGCGTGGGTGCAAATCACCTCAAAGCCTTTGAGGTGTCCTCGGGGATGTTATTTTCCCCAAAGCTCCTTCCTTTCATGATCCAGACTATCCGCTGTTCCCATTTGGAGAAGCTTTGACTTACTTCCATCAAACTCAGCTCTGCACACTGGGACAAACTCCTGTGGTACTTGGTTATCCCAACACTTGTCGAACTCCGAGTTGACGCTGATTGTGCGCCATCCACACTCATTCATTTTCTGGCCTGCCACCCTGCTATTAATGACCTCAGTATCATTCCGCGACCTGGTGGTTTCTGGAGGACCAATCGAACCATCATTCCTTTGATGCTATCTATATCTACGCTAGATGGACCTTTGTCCCATGTCCTCCCAGTCCTTCAGAGTCTCCGTAAACCGCCTGCCCTCGGCTGCCTTGTACTTTCATTGCAAGCTCATGACGCATTGCCTGACTACATTACCACCATTTTATAATGTATCGGCCATTGTGATAGTGTCAGATATCTCCTCATCTCCCTACCTTCACAGAGTCTTTCCCTTTCGGCAATGATTTGGCCAGGCACTCATTCAGCAGTCCGCATCAATCACTTGGCGATTGACTCCTCAGATGCTGCAGGATCATCCTCTGCCCCTGCAGGAGATGCATTGGTATGTGTTTGTTCAATTGCTATCTCAATACTGATCGTGGCCACAGGCGTTATCTGTGGTGTGGATCGAAGCCTTTCCTGAAGTCAAACATGTCAGTATGTGAGGTTACTCTAGCGTTACTGCTGGGGATCTTGTTAATATTATGCGCAGAATTGCAGCTGCTGATGTTGAAGTGTCTGTAAAACTGCAGAGTCCTGAGCGCTCCTCGTAATTCATTACTTGTTCCCCCTCATAGATACATATTTACGGCTAAACCACAGAATCGATAAGCGGGCGCTGAGTGTACTTTATACAAAGAAATATTTGGGCTATAAGCATGCTTCCCACCGGTGCCAACTTTAGAGTCCGGCTCACCGGCATTTACCTATCAGCACCCAATTTCAGGAACATCCGACCGAGTCATTCACTATATAAGCTCGAAATAATGACTATTTTTTCTCTTTTCTTCCCTCATCTAATTTGGGACGGTTTGGTGTCCCCATTACCTGTTACATCATCCCACTGTTACATCATTTCATATATCAATTTCACTGTACTATAGTTGTAATACTGTATCTAGAAATACCATGCTCCTTGCGCCTGACATAGTAGAAGTGCCTGCTGATGGGACCAACACCCCTGCTGCACGACCGATAGGGCCTCTGCCTCCTCCTCCTGCATCATCCCTAGATCCCTCTATCTTCGACACTCCCTTTAAATTTGGTAGTTCCACGATGTTGCCCTACACAACGCATACACGATGCCGGCTCGAAACTCTCAATGCCATGGGCTACAAGATGAAAGGTCATGTCGTTGGCCCGATGCCAGCTGGGGAATTTCTCCAGGAGTTCCTGCCAACTTCACAGATACCCAATTATGATGCTTTGAGCTTCACTTCAGCCTTCGCTCCTGGCGTATTCAGCAGCACGCTCTCTGCTGTTAATGAGCAGCATGCTTATGAACCATTCGTGAGTGTCCCCGCATCTGTGACATTGAGATTGTTGATAGAGTCCAACTACAGATCAACACCATGAAATATTTCACTCCTCAATTATCGTTTATCGACTCCCACAACCATGCAGACACAGTTAATTGTTCGTCATTCACATTCAGCGTCAAGCCAGACGTCTGCGTATATGCCGATGCAACATCACGTGGCACCAATATTTCCACAGCAGAAATAATCATCGAATTCAAATGTGATTATTGCCATGACACATTCCACAAAGTTGGTGACAGCATCATATCTCCCACCGATAACAGCATGGACACATTGGGACAAATCACGAGCTATGCTGCAGCTCAGCTTGGCACCCAATACCATTCCCATGCATTCTCTGTCCTGATTGTGAGTGATTGCGCTCGCATCGTCCGATGGGATAGGGAGGGTGCTATCATTACTAGCATTATCAATTACAACACTGAGCCACATTTAGCCAACTTCTTCCATCACTATGCACAAGCATCACCTGAACTGTGTGGCATCGATACTTCTGTATCTCCCACCAGTGCCGAGGAGGCTGCCCTTGCAAGGTCGCAGTTAAAGCTTCCAGATGCCAAGCGCATGTTTAAAGTTTCCATCCCCATTGTTAATGGCTCTGGTATGTTGACCCTGATCATCCCTCAACCCGTTGCATATGGTGTTCCGCCCGTCGGCCGTGGGACATGCACGTGTCCTGCATTTGATCTTCTCAATGACAAGGTCGTAATGTTCAAGGACTCTTGGCAGGTATTGTTAACAGACGTCCTCCTCCTGGAGGGCGAGACTTACAAATTATTAAAGTCACACGGAGTTTGCAATATTGCAACATGTGTTGCATGCCATGACGTACCCCGCTCTATCCCTCAGCAAATCACCCAGACTGTCAGGCTTTCAAGCTCTGCATGGGCACGTCCCAACTGTGACATGGCTATCACTCTGCACACTCTTCATCGCCTGGCTCTCAATATTGTGGGAGTGATGTTGATTAAGTTTGAGAGCTCTCATCAACTTGTCCAGTCCATCCGTGACGCACTGATTGGTGCGTATCTTGGAACTCAAAGTAATACATCTTCATCTTATTTATACACACAGCTCATAAAGACACATATGAACTTGCAAAGGTGTTACATCGAGACCTCAGTGTTGGAAACATTGTCGTACACGATGGCATTGGCCTTCTCATCGATTGGGACCTAGCAAAGCTAGTTACCATTCAGGGTCCTCGACAAAAGAACCACACGGTAAATTCATTGCATTCCTAAGGTTTATTATATTTTGTAATATCTTTTCTGTCACCAAGGGAACCTAGCAATTTATGTCTGCCTACCTCATCTCACATATACATGCCGTTCATAGTGTCGCGGACGACCTTGAATCCAGTCTTTACGTCCTTCTCTGGACAGCTTTAAAGTACACAGAAACTTCCATGGATATTGTCGACCGGACACTACTCTTGACGCAGGTCTTCAACGGAGGATCCTCAAAAGAGGGTTGGCTCCTGACGAGAACCAACCTTCCACATGATACGTTTGTCGGTCACAAATTTCTCGACGATCTGGTCGCTGAACTCTGCGTGTTCTTCTCGCATCGGTACACTAAGATCCCAGATGATGAGAGGGCTGCACTTGCAAACCTCCAGCTAGTGTTGCAGGAACAGTCAGCGGTGAAAGGGCAACTGTACATGGCTGTACAGAAGTTCATGGAGGAGTCTCTTGCCTACAAGCATGAGATGGGGATGAAGGTCCTACACTCACACGATGCCGTTATAGACCTTTACGACAAGTACCTTCAAGTACCTGGCTGGCCTGAAGACCCTGCTGTGGAACAAAAAGTACTTATGTGCAAGCCAGCAGGTCGCATGGTCACGAAGTCAATACTGTCTTCGTGGGCAGAAGTCACCCCAACTGGCAAGAAACGTAGGCTAAATGATATTGTGGCAGAAGATGACAGTGGAGCACCCAGCCTGCATGGTGTTTTGTCAGAAGTCGGTGATGGGACGCTATTGGTGACTGGCCTGAATGAGCTCAAGTCCCTAAAGTCTCATTTTATTCCTTGACATCTGCATGTGCTGCATTATGCTTTCCAATTTCACATTTCCACTTACCATATACCTACAATACCTTTACGCATGTTCTCTAGCACTGTTACAATGCATGACTGATCTTGATGCATCAATGAAACGCACTTTTACAGTCGACAGTCGACCATTTAACATTAAGCAAAATCACCAGCGACATTCTAATTCATAAACATCTGTCTTCTTGTTCCTCCCCAATGCTTACGAGGCTTGTTTTTTGGGAGGAAACATTAATTGCAGATCTATTACTCATGTAGTATGTTGATTATGTAGATTATTTCAAGAGCGGGCGCTGAGCCTAAAATTGTGGCGGAGCTTGATTATGTAGTCATTTACTACATTAGGCGTGCCTTCCTGTTAATTTGGTTCCCTTCTGACCATCATGTACTTGTTTTCGAGTTTGTTGCAATGTTAATGTTACAACTATTGTATTTCAAGTAGTAGTTGTATTTCTAGAGTGCATTGACGAAATTATTCAAGTGAAAATCCGACCTAGTGCACTCAGGCCCCTTTGTTGTATGTGCAAGCACATCCTTAATCAACAGACATTGTAATTTATTTGTAGACTTCATCCGGCGCAAGTGCTAACTACTTTGGTCAGTCCCTCACTTGTCTTTGGTTGTAATCGTCTGAAATGCTCACAGGTGAGCGCCCAGCTAGCGGGTGTTGTGCAGCATTGACCGAAATGGACGTATCCTACAACAACTGGAGTCTCCAGGGCAAACATTGTACTTTGGTAAGTACATCGGTGTCTTTGACATAATTCCTTAATCCTCACTCTTTTTCCGGTACTTAAGCCTCTGTTAAAGCGCTCGCCGCATTCCCATCTTCTCAAGAGGTAATATCATCAATAGCTTCATATTTGATCATCATCATCTAAAGTTTATTTAGATGCCTAGTCGAACTTTTCTTTGCAAATGTGCACAATGTTGTGATGTTGGAGTGGACGGCGTACCTAGGAATCCTGGTGGCAAAGACCTGTCCATTGCCATCAAACATGTGTATTTAGTGCACGCTGTCAACATTTCGACCTCATCCGAATGTGAAAGTTCCATACTTCATCTCGCTCGTCAAGCCATTCTCCAGCCCAGCCCAGATCGCGAGCCACCGTCCCCTCAACATTTTGAACATGAGCGCCCAATGCATCAGTCCAACATGTCGACACCGGTGGACGATATCGCCACCGAACTATTCGCTATCACCCTAACCAATAACAATGCTCATTCAGATAGTCACCACAAATTGTGGGTTTCGCATTCAGAAGTCCAACAAGACAAGGGAAAGGCTTACCTGGATGCTGAACTCACTGTCAACAATACTCAGTGAGTGATACATATCACACGCTTCATGCATGCTAACTGTTCGCTTCACAGACACATCACCCACACCCTCCAGGCTGCCGAGATGCGGCTCCATTCAAAGGCTGAAGTAACTTTGAACGTGGTGGAGTCACGGATGGAAAGGGCTCACATTCAACTTTCCTGTGCAACGTCTCGTGATGTGTTGTGGTCCATCCGAAATGACCTGGCTGCAACAATCAAGACCCTCACGAAAGTAAAGCACAAGGTCTCCTCTATAGTCTCTCGCAAGACTCGGCTAGAGACATCGTGTGACAAGATGCAAAAACTCCTTTTCAGGAAGGAAGATGGGCTTCCCTTGTTGTCTGGGCCAGTTGAATTTGATTCTTGTGAGTTTTGTTTATTCTTACATTATGTCCTTCCCACTGACATAAAGGCAAGCACGTCATTACAATTTGTCCATCAACTATTCCAACGAGATTGCCCAGGTATCCCTTTTTCTGGGAGCCGTTTCCATTGTCATTTTCGGCATCGGTCGCAGACATGGGGAGTTCCTGATGGGCGTCCTTTCCCTAATCTTGAGCCTTGCCATGGATGCGCAAAACCCCCATTCTGAGTCTCGTCAACAAAACACACTCTCTCAGATCCTGTGAACAATGGAGGCCGCCCTTTCACGCTTCAAGCTTGACGGCCAGACCACTACCTACACGGTCTGTCCTGCGTGCAACTGCACCTTCAAACAGAAGGCCAATCTCAATTCAAGTAGTGCATGTCACCCCCCCAATTGTTCCAACAGACTGAGACCCGAGGATGTTCCTTGTGACGAACCATTGCTGCAGCGCTCCCTTGGTGGGCAACTAGAACCAATAAAAACATTTGTTTATCACCACTTCCACGACTACCTCGCTGGACTGCTGTCTCGTCCCGACCTGGAAGCGATAATGGATAGGCCTTGCAATGATTTGCTATCCTCAATTGGGAGTGCACCACCGCGTATCATCAAAGATGTCTGGGATACCGACTTCTTTCACAATTTCGAGGGTCCCACGCAATCATTATTTATTGACAGAGGCAGCGAGGGTCGATTCGCTTTCACGCTCAACGTTGATTTTTTCAACATTGAGGGCAATCTTCAGCGGACTGCATCGACTTCCACTGGAATAATATCCTGTGTGTGCTTGAACCTCCCCCTCAATATCTGATACAAGCCAGAAAACATGTACTTAGCCGGAATCATTCTGGGACCTTCAGAACCCTTGGGAGATCAGTCGAATCACTTCCTTGATCCCGTGGTTGACAACTTGGTAGAAAGTTGGGAATGCGGGATACATTTTTCCTGCACAGCTCTCCAGGCACATGGTCGGGTGACGCGCAGCGCTATAGCATGTCTAGTGTGCGACCTCCCAGCGGCGAGAAAGGCTGCCCAGCTAGCTGGTCCAACCAGTCACTTTTATTGTACTGCATGCCATTGCTGGCACAGGTCAACTTGTGGTAGAACAGATATTCATTCTGCAGACTGGGGACTTCGGGACAAGAATGAAATGCGCTGTCTTGCTGAGCTGTGGAAGAACGCTGGCACTTCAGCTGAACGCAACAAGTTGTTCGCATCATACGGGGTGCAATGGTCAACACTTTGGAGGTTATCGTACTGGGATCCCTCTCGTCAACTCGTTGTTGATACCATGCATTGTCTACTGGAGGGTCTCACGCACGATCACTTCCGCGAATTCTTGGGTCTTACAGCTGATTCGGCGCAGTGAAAGTCTGATCCTCTCCCTTCTTTTCACATCAATCTCAACAAGCCTGAAGGCTTTTGGGAGAAAGACATCAAGAGTGTCAATTCCATTTGTGACCTCCTTACCGTAGTGGGCAATGATACTCTGCTCGTTGAGACTCACATGACCGAGTTGGAGAGGAGGCTTTCTTCGAAGAAGGTCGCATGCCTTCAGTTTGTATCGGTGGAATTGGGCATTGTGCCAGATGTCACGCACCCTGGAAAAAAGGTCTACAAGGCCCACTGGGTTGGATCACTTATTCATTGGGTATGTAATTTTCTTGGCGTTCTCATACATCTTCTCAACCTGCTGCTTTAATTGGCTTTGTAGCATCAAACAAAGCCTTTCACTACCGAATCGTCGAAATTGCGCATCACTACCCCTGAAGTCATGCAACGCATTGTTGATGTTATTCAAACAACAGATATGCTGTCCTCATTAAGATCAGTCCCATATAACTTTGGAGAAGCAAAAGCTGGAACCCTGAAGGCTGACAAATGGCGCACATTGACAACTGTGTACTTACCCATAGCGCTGGTTAGTTTATGGGGCGAAGGATCTCAACATTGCACCTCAGAAGTTGCAGCCAATTGTCGCGCCATCCTCAATCACACCATGTCCCTTGTCTCTGCGGTACATATCGCATGTCTGCGATTCATGACAGCCGCTCAAGTAGAAGCATATCATGGATACATTGTGGCATGGGTACAAGACTTACAGGTTTTACATCCCCATGCACCCCATCGTACTAATGGCCACATGGTGTTGCACGTCTGGGACTATTTGCAGCTCTTCGGTCCTGTGTGGTCGTGGTGGTGCTTCCCATATGAGCACCTCATCAGGCAGCTGCAGCATTTGCCAATCAACCACATTTTTGGTATTATTTTTACCTTCTTGGTCGTGATGGATTTCTAACATTGGTGGTTCTAATAAAGGTCAGCGAGAATAAACTCTCCTTGCCTCGCACATCAAGGCTGCAAAACTGAAATACTGGCTGAACCGGCCTTCCTGCCCTCCCGTATTTAGGGATGTCAAATCTTTATTTGACAGATTTGTTTCTCCCACAGTTGATGCTATACTTGAAGATTGCCCAATACCTCTTACACCCAAAGAAGATATTCCAGAAGACCTCCGATGCCTCATTAATGTTTAGCGAGCAGTCTTGCATGCTCGCATAATCTACAAGGGATCAATCTATGCACGTGAATCCACTCACGTGGGCAACAGCCTGATCCTCTACTATCCTGACGGCGTTATGCACACGCAAACACCAGGAACCATCAAGTATATTTTCAGGACCGAGCATGGAGTAAGCTTCGCTGTGTGGTGTCACCTCCCACTACTCTCTTACCCAGACCCTTTTCGCCATTATCCTCACTTCCTGGCTCAATTACACTCGTCGGCGCTTGCTGACCATCTTGAGGTTGTCATGCCTGAGTGGGTAGTGTCACATTTCACACGGTGGAACTTCTCCCCGCAGCATATCATTGCCGTGTCTCTGTGTCGTGTGCGTATCTCTCTCTCTCCGACATTTACAATGGTCTCACAACTAATAGGATTGAGTTCTTGATGGAGAAGAATGAGAAGAGGTTGACGTACTCACATGAAGCAAAGAGTCCTCCGAGGTGCAGCTGCAAATTGTGTACATAGTGACATTATAAAATTCTCTATGCTTAGTGGGTGTGAGGCGGGTGGGCGAGCAGAACTCATTTAATTTAAGAAAATCTATCGGGATGGAAGTTGGTGGGCATTTGTATCGGACAGGAGGTGGGTGTGCATTTCTAAATTACTTATTCATTACTGATGCGCCTGACCTGGCAAGTCCAGCTAAGTTTTGAGCGGTGAACATACCATACATCTCTCGTGTTTTCGTTTTAGTATGGACGACAGCATGAAGCATCAAATGTCCATTATCCTACACCTAGGAGCAAAGCAGATGCATCCATGCTCACTTGAATCGAGTAGGTAATACACATCACAGCGGTATATCTACGAACATACTTGATGCAGGTCCACCAGGAACTGGCAGCTCGTCTGGTAGAACACCTGTATGCTGATGAGACGGGCAAGCCAAGCAAGTGGTGGATGGCGTTCCAGTACATCACTTCCACACTCATTTGAATCGAGTAGGTAATACAAATCACAGCAGAATATCTATGAATGTACTTAATGCAGGTCCGCCAGGAACTGGCAGCTCGTCTGGTAGAACACACCCTAGATGTGCTCTAAACCCAATAGATACTCTATCTCGTCCAACTCCTGCCATAGTTGGAACACCACTTCGCGCCTATCCTCCACCATCAACGCTAGGAGGCATTTGTCGCGATGCAACATTTGGATGGGGGGGTGAGCGCGATGTGGGTCGTGCGGATGAGTTTGCCTGTGTTCCATATCGTCTTGTACAATTTCCTGTGCGTAGTCCCATAACACCTAGACATGTCAATTTGCTTACGGTGGTGAGCAGCAGTGGACTTACTATTGTGGATGGCATTATTGCAAAACTTTCTTGACCGCTCTGCTCCCATATGTCTCCGGTGTGCCCAACATCTCTGGCGTACCCAATGTCTCCGGCGTACTCAACGTTTCCACCATGCTCTATGTCCCCAGCCTCCTCCATAACATCCCCAGCCTGCACCATAACATCCCCAGCCTGCTCTAGCTCCACCTCCCCATAAAAAAGCTAATATTGTAGAATTAGTGTACTCACTCAGACGGTAGCATTACTTACATAGTTATTTTCATCAATGTTAACTTCCTGCAGACAATGGATCAGTCCCTGCATGTGATCGGGCTATTGAGAACTTACGTTTGTGTGCACTTCAGCCATCGTTGTTGATAAAAGTGTCTGAAGATTAATGTGTTTGATTTGAACAGGTCGAACGCGTCATGCGTCACGTTCACTGTGCTCAGCGCGAATGCTTATTGAAGATTAACGTGTTTGATTTCAATGAACAGGTCGAACGCGTGACACGTCACATCCACTGTGCTCAGCATGAATGCTTATTGAATGCCCAGCGAGCGCCCAATGAATGCCCACTATAATTCTCCATTGCTTAAACTTTGCATTTTCTCGATCTCATTTAAATTTAGGGCAAATTCAAAATTTTTGGGACTGGCAAAACACCTATTACTATATAATATTTTGCAGAACATTTTTCTGCGCTCGAAATGCTGGATTTATCTTTGGATAAAATAAGATTGCAAAAGTTTAAATTTGGGCCAACATGTTTCAAAAGGAGAAAACTTCGAGTATTTTATACATCTAGATGCACTTCAAATTGGTGTTGAAATGTATTATTGTGCTTTGTCATTTTGCCATCAGTCGAAATTTTCTATTGTCCCAGCGATGAAATTCAAAGTACAAATGACTAATTTATCATTCTCATTTTGATTAAAATCTTGCCTGGGGCAAAACTCAGAAACCGCCACTGTGTCAAGTATGTGTCAAGTATGTGTCAGCCTGTGTCCCACCCTCCCACCCTGCCACTCCCATATATGGGCATGTTCATTCATAGTAAGTACTACATACGCACAAACACCGAATGTGTAACGGAGCAGGCTGTGTTACAGTTAATAGTGTATCTTTAGTACGAGACAATGAAAATACTCCCTGCACTCCCTCGCACAATGTCTGTCATTCCTCCAGCTAGCGCTGTGAACAGCATCCTTCAACTTATGCTTGCAAACAAAGTATCACTCTGGGACCTTGCAAAAACGGTGCTGTCAGCGCTGCAGCCAAACTATCAGCCAATAAAAGACTCACTTCAGCAGCATGCAGTTGTCATTTGCTATCTGCTCTTCTCGTCTGTTGGATGCTGTGAGACCGTCTTTGGCTGGGCATTTGAAACAGTTGTTGGGGTTCTTTGTGAAGAAATGGTTGATCTATCGAGCGAGCGCATTGGCCTGCACTTCAAAGCGTCTAAAACAACATCTACACAGCTTGAAGATTCATTTATGCGCACACTTGCGCTAAAAATCAAGAAAGTTGCACCAAATGTGTTCAAAATGTTGCTTGCACTGCTAGATGCAAACCCAGGGTGCAGGCGAACATTCTCGGTGGTGGACATAACAGAAATGTTGTGAGAATACGAGGAAGATGAATATGAGGACAAGGAAGATGAATATGAGGACAAGGAGATGATCCTCGGTGAGTTCAGAGGGGACAACTCTGCTGTGATCGACGAGTCAGATTCCAATAAAAGGAAACGTGAGAATGATGAAGGAAAGCATGGAAACGGCAACAACGAGCTGGAGAAAGGAATGCAGCACTAATGATAATAGTGCGTGACACTCAAATAACAACACGCAGGTCTTAGCTGACTTACTGAAGAAAACCGTAATCTGTGCGTGCATCTTTGCACAGAACTCAAATGAGTGCTGCAATACATTGCAGTGCATCTTCGGCATCTTTCTGCACTCATCTGGTGCGCTGCAAAGAGTTATAGATGTACTTGCACATGCCGGCCTCTCTATCAGTGCACA
Organism: Suillus paluster; assembly: GCF_016628075.1. Lineage (NCBI taxonomy): Eukaryota > Fungi > Basidiomycota > Agaricomycetes > Boletales > Suillaceae > Suillus > Suillus paluster. The sequence goes on from NW_024537643.1 coordinate 136,021, forward strand.
ACACCCTGGGGTGATGATGCATTAAGTCTTATAATTGTAAGATACTTGTAATGCATGAGCGACTACAATTGTAAGCCTGAATCATGCATTAATTCATTACAGTTGTAAGACAGCTGCCCCTAAGACACACCTACCCTGTCTCCGCCTGCCCTGTCTCTAGCATCCAAATTCCAGTTCACACAGTACCTTTGCTGTCAAGCACAGTGACCAGAAGTGTGTTCCTGACCAGAAGCATGTTCCCCTCAGGAATCAGATCGGTTCACACGGTACCTTCGCTGTGAAGCACACTGACCAGAAGGGTGTCCAGATCTAATCTAAGGTACCACAAAGCATTACATACACACCACACACATACTTCGGGGATGCAAAGTAGACATATATTGGCAATAATGTACACAGGCACATAAGCAACTACACCTCGGGTGGAGGCGGCGCCGAGAGACTAGGGAGGTTGGCAGCATGGTCTGCGCTAGAATGAACCACATTCGACAAGGCTATGGTATCGGGAGAGAGAAAGGGAGACCATAAAGTCTGGAAATGATCGGTAAACACTCAGTGAATGTTTGCCTGCTTGGCAGCATAAGCTCATATACCCTCAAGACACCCCATGCCGTGATTGGTAAGATGTGTCTTGTATGTGGTCTTGTCAACAAAGTATCCCCACCCACAGGACAAACTCGGATCCACAGTATCCTTTGAGACTATCCACCTCTTCAGGCAAAAGTTTGCATTGATTGCAAGAAAGAGGCCATATAACCATCTGGAGACGCATGAGAAGCTGTTATTATCAATCAATGAAGTGCATACCTTTTTCCTTTTGGAGCAAGTTGCCAAGCATGAGGAAGATTCCTCCCGGGCTGAGGGCACACTGGGCATAAAACCGCGCATTCACCCTGCTGTGTGGCAATGATGCCTGAAGGATCATGTCCACGGCCAGCTCGCTTCAGCATCTTCACATGCCGAAATTCACGCACCATGCGCATGAATGCCTCATACCGATCCTTGCACTTCAGAAGGCCTGTATTGTCCGTGAGACGAGCTAAAGAATGGTAAAATTTGTATGAGGAAACTTTCAACTCAAATGACAAGATGTGGAACTGCCAGAGCATGCCAAATGTTGCTGCAGTTCTCGGGTCACTGGTTGTTGCAGGGAACCAACCAACACGTAACAGTTGTTGGGTGTGAGTTTGTGCTCTGTCGCACCCACAAAAATCCATGGCCATAGGGTGGATGCCAAGGGTGTCGATGAGGATGAAATTGTTGTTGAATGCTTGGTTGGGAAGCAAGCATGATTCACCAATCTTATGACCGAGTTGCACGCGAAGCCCCAGATCTTTAAGAGTCACATTTTGGAAGCACTCATTGTTCCACTTCTGTAGGATTCTGATGAGGCATGTACAGCATCCCAATCAGACATGCCACTTACCTCTACACGATGCATTGGTGAATGTGCGTGAGCACGAACAACACACATCTGACATGATAATCCAGGCACAAAACAATCCTTACAGCGGTATACACCAACAGTGATCCCACAGGTGTCACAGAAGGTCGACAAGACACCATCACCTCTTCCATTGTGGCGAAGCATCTCAAGAAGGAATAATTCCCGATGATCAATCCAATTAAGGAGAGGATGGTCCTGGAGAAGGTCAGCAAACTGTAAGCGAGTGGAAACCAAACCATCCACGTACACCAGCTGTGCACTTGCACTTATTCGGAGATCCTACTTCCACTTCAGGTGAAGGATCCTCATCCATTGCCGCATAGTAATCACCATCCCGTCGTCGCTGACGTTATCACTAAGAATAATGTCTGCAGGACGTGCATTGGTGAAAGAAGATGCCTCTGAGGACCTGATGACATCTTGACGAGATGCAGCTAGACCACCGTGCGGTTGTGAGGTAAATTTGACCCTCTTGTGAGTAATCGGCAGACTTGATGAAGGAGTGATAATGTATTCGGCCATGGCCAAGTCCAGTGTCATGTTGTCCACGCACACGACCCCGACTCCGACCCCGACCCCAGCTGCTATGACCACGATTGTTTCATGAGCTATGAAATTCATGATCAATCCCACATCATGCATTGAGCAGATATACAATACCTGGTGGGTCACTGCTGGTGATGCCTCCACTAGAGCTCGACATTGCATGGTCTGAATCGTCTGATGAGTCCAGACTTATGGGAGTGAGTGAGGATGTGCTTTGGGATCCTCCCAATCCTTATGTATCGGATTCTTGTCATGCGAGAACCCTTCTGTGAAGCCCATGGCAGAGTTTGCCAATGTTTGCCAATGTGAGTGATATAAGATACGTTGATTGAAACCTTTTCCCATCATCGAGCAACCACATCTTTAGCTATCTTCAGCCACTGAGCGTTGTTATTACATCGAGCTCCATCTGTTTGTCCAAAATGAATGTCTTTCCCATGGTGGTTAAGGAACAAACCTTCAGTTTGTCCAAACTGGTCACAGTGGTGGAGCTTTTGCGCAATCAACTATGTAAGTCAGCATAATAACACTGGCTTGTCGTCGCACTCAAATCATCATTTTTAGTTCTCACACATGCCCATGCTGAGGCTGGCGTTGACCTCCCTGACTATGTGGAGGAAGTGCTAGCAGTAGGCTACTGCCCAGGTTGCGTTCTTTGTTCTCATAGGCAAATTTGTTACGTCTGTCGCACTCAAATTCCCCCGGCAGTTTCCCTTAGCAACAGTCCAGACCTACCTGAAGGAGGAGGTAAGTTTTCGCTTCATGTAAAAAGCTATACCAGATCCTGATCGAACACACCAGATGAGGCTCAGAGTGTCACAGACACGAGTTCCTTGACCAGCGTGGCTACTACAGGCAATGTTGCACCTCCTGCAGCAGCTGGTGTTGCAGCTACCAACGCTGCGCCACCCCCAGTCACCATTGCAGCTACCAACACTGCACCACCCCCAGTCACCATTGCTGCTGCTACATCTCTCACCACCACTGCTCCACATCACGGGAGTACTTCTGCTTCAGCCTGCTGGTACATCATTACTGTTGGATGTGAGACCGGTGTATTTCAAGGCTGGTACGTATCCTCCTTCTCATCTAGACCTAGACATCTCAATTCAATGTTCTTCCAGGCATAATGTCCATTCACATGTAGTAGGTGTTCCTGGAGCTTGTTTTGGACAGTACACCTCTCGTGCTAGTGCAGATGAGGCATATGCCCAGGTGCTGCAAGATGGCACTGTGCAGGAGTTGCCACTCTGATGGTTGCTGCTGCTAGCAAACGAATGTGATACCTAGTGTATATACGAAATATGTACTTGTCGCCCGTGTGTTTCTTATCTGTACTTACTGCCCACGTGTTTCTTGCTTGAAATCATGATATCATTTCTTGAACACATTTTGTTCTCTGGGAGGTTGAAGTAGCTTGCTACTGCATCGGACGACAGCTCACAGTCAGGAATATTGGTTGTGTACTATGTCGGAACGGTCAGGATTCAGGAATATTTACTATGAGTGTCACAGCGGGCAGTTCTTATTGGCATCAGACAAAGATTCAATGTCAAGTCACGCTTCAGACGGTTCAAGGTCAGGAATATTATGAGTATGAGGGCAGGCAGCCTTGTTGCACCAGTCACAATGTCAACACTGACAGTAACTGTGGAAGGTCGACATAGCTATATGACCTTAATAGCTAGCGAGCTTATGGTGAATTCAGTTTTGAAGTGTACCAACGGTTAATTTCCCAAACCATTAATCTCCCAACGGCATTATTCTCCCAAACACGTTCAACACTACCACTTAACACTCTCGAAACAACACTTATAATACCAGTTAACTCCTACTGCTCCACTTGACACCAATGGGGGGTCATCCATTCAAATACAAGGATGACACTGAGAGGGCCCAAGCAGCGCATGAATCCCACAGAAAATACTATCAAATGTAGGTGACTCGTCAATTCAATGCATGCTCATAGTGAGACACTTGTCTCTAGGAACAAGAAGGCTATCTGCGAAAAGAATAGCAGATATCGTGCAAATTGGATGACAGGCAATGCCCAGTGCACTACCACCTCTCTAGAAACTGCAACAATGAAGCTCTGCCCTACCTCTTGCCCTACCTCTGAGACAAGCCCCTTTCAGATCATTATTGTGCCGGAATCAAAGCAAACCACCGGAATACGCAGGCCAGGTCACTCAAAAACTCAACCGTTACATGTGTAAGATGTTCTTACAATTACGAACTAAGTTTTACTAATTTATGGCCGTCGTTGTTCAACGCTGCAAAGCCAGCAGTTCAATTGTGCCCAGGCTGCACTACTGGACTGTACTGATGTACCAGTGCAACAATTCTGCAAAAAACTTTACGACCAGCTCTTATGCAGTGTCGAGACATGGGAAACTGCCATCTGCAAGCTTCTCGAGGTCCTCACGCATCTTGAAGAGGTTCAGGTTGGTCTGCAGGCACTGGAAGCAAGTGTGCTCGAAGAGATGGGCATGACAAGATTTTTCAAGGAGGTCTGTGCAATTTCTAAGCAGTGCAAAAAGATTATAGCTGCAATTGAGGAACTGTGGTGCTATGGAACATCAGGGATGTCCGACCTTGCTGACAGGCGCAGGCAGGGGGACTTACTGTATGAGACTCTGTGATGTGCTACTATAATTGTCGATAAATGTTGACTGAGGACTTACAGACTTTCAGAGATTGTAAGCACACATATCTGCCGGGTCCTTGTAAATTGTAATGCATTAACTTTATCATAGTTATTATAGAGAATAAGTTGCATTCTTACACTCTTCCGCCCTTCCCACTCAATGTCTCAAAAACTCGAAGCACAGTACCTGTCTCCAGCTCAATGCGCATTTCTTGCTGAACTATATGACAGATTCGACAAGATTCCCATTAGCGACTATGACAAGTTCTTGGAGTCTGTTTATGAGGTATGGTTTGCTCGATGGCCTGAGCACAATGTCTACCTTTCCTACTGCGGCATCTACCCGGGTGGGGATACCACAACAATTAGCAGCTTGGGGGAAGCTATCATCCAGGCATGGATTCCAAAACGCCGAGAGGTAAAGTTCTATTTGCTTCTATTCTACTTCAACCTTTGATCACCCTTGGTTCGCAGTTGATTAAGAACTATTTTTTCAGGAGAAAGGCAGCTCACTTGCGCAATGACTTTGACACCGCCAGATGTATTAGAGTTTACTTGGATATGCATGCCATGCATACCATCCAGTAAGTGTTAAATGTTCAGCACATACTGTAGCAGAAGACCGGACTTAAAGAACCCGCAGACAGCTGAATACACCTGCGGGTTGTATGTTGTACAGAGAACTCTAAGATAGATATATTGAGGTTCTTTGTAGCATAGATAGATGTTCGTGTTCACATTGAGATTCTCTGTTTGCAGCGAAGTTGGATACCAAGTAATGCATTAGCATCTGGTATATACTCGTGACATCGAGATCCTCCATTTGACAGCAAAGTTGAATATTGACAGCGACTAAGTAATACATTGTATGTTCCGTGTCTCGGTGCGCGTCTGGTATACTTGTGACATCACAATCCTCCGTTTGACAGCAAAGTTGCATATCAAGTAATGCATTATATGTTCTGTGTCTTGGTGTGCTATACTCATACTCGAACCCCCCTTGCCTATGTGTTCGCGCAGTACTCAACACAATGGCTCCACCGACATGGGCTATGGATGAGCAAGATGTCATCCTGATGTCAATGTTAGCTGAATATTGCACTTACATGCCGACAAAAAATTACATGGAGTTCTGGCCCAAAATCAACAAGAATTTTTTTGCCCAATGCCCAGTCCATAAAATATACTATCCCGATGTTGATGACAAGGACAAGCTGACCGAGGAGCAAAAGGAGGTGTATAAGACACCATTAAAAAAGCGAAAAGAAGTACATGTTCACTTGCATTATCGAAACATATGCTTACTGTCAATCACAGCAAATTGTGTGCTGGTATCGGTGGAAGACAAACCCTGCGCGTCTTGCATGTTCAGGTGGTTCAAGAGGAGTGCTTGCCATGGAAAAAACACTCGCAGGAGGCACATCCATGTGTGCACCAAAGGAAGTTGAGGTTTACTCGCAGATGTACTATGCCGACCACATCAAGCAGTCAGCCGACAACGCAATTGCGGAGGGGGGAATTACCTCATGTGGCTCTAAGCTCCGCATGCGTCGTGAGACCACGGCAGAGAAATATGAGGCGGAGTCGATTACTGTGAAAGAGAAGGTTAAGAAGGAGCACTGAAAGTTGAAAAAGAAGTTCAAGAAAGCCCGCAAGGTCGCCCAAGCTAAGGTGAGGGAAGAGGTAGATGATGATACCAAGATTAAGTACGTACTTTTACTTTGAGCATTTCTTCAGCAAGATTCACCATTACGCAGGGCAATCCATGACCTTCCGGTGGTGTTAGATCGTATCTTCCGACACCTGAGCCACATGACTGGTGGATGGAAGTTCTCCATCCTCATGGGTGGCCGCAATCCAGAAGTTGGGGGTAATATACGATTCTTTGAGTATGTGCCAAGTTATCTATTTATAATCAATCAGTAATTAAATCATCCGACAGTTATCACCTTGGTGAATGCGCCACTGGTGGCCAGTTTGCAGACTTGTATGTCATGTACAGTGAGGTTCTTAAGGCATTTGTGAGTTTTGTGGACAGTACTATCAGTAAGTGATTGGCATGGGGAATTGTGTGCTTACTGATGTTAAACTTGATGTTTAGAGCACGAGGACTCTCTCCCAGCTACCAACCGCGACCACGACAGAGAGAGAGAGATCAAATGTGATGATAATGACTCAGATGATGAGGGTTCAGATAGTGAGGTGGATGAGGTTCACAGTGGTGAAAGTACCGCTGCAGCAAAAGTACCAGGGGGCAATATTGGTCCTGGAAGCTCAAGGGAGTGGGGTGCACTTTATCAGTTGACTCCAAACGAGTGTAATGCATCACCATCACAAACACAGTTCAACTTACTCGCTCAGGTGGGCTCAAGGTTAATGCATCACATTCACGAGTTTAATGGAACTACACCACAGGACTTAAGCTCACATACGCATGACTTGGACTTTCTCGCTTCCACTGAGCCATTTGACTATGAGGCTGCAATATCCTCTTTTCTGGAGACATCTGTTGGGGCCAGCATGGATTCAGAGGGTGGCGCTGACTTACATCTGCCTTTTCTGCCTCCTGTGGGGCGTGAAGTTCCAATCCCTCCATTTGTCTGGCCTATGCCTCCTACTCCCCTTGCTTTTCAGTTAGACCCAGCGCTCCATGGGCCTCAGCCTCCTGTGTCCATCGAAGCTCCTGCTCATACTCTCTCTGCAGCGCCTGCTCATACTCTCTCTGCAGCGCCTGCTCATACTCCCTCTGTAACACCTGCTCCCCCTACATTCCAGCAAGCATCTGCGACACACAGACCTCCTACTCCCTCTACTTCTGCTCCCCCTACATTCCAGCCAGCACCTGCGATGCCCAGGCCTCATGCTCCCTCTACTTTTGAGCCAGAGCCATCGATCCCCGCACCTCTCTCTGCAGTGCCTGCTCTCCCTACATTCCAGCAAGCATCTGCGACACCCAGACCTCCTACTCCTTCTACTTCTGCTCCCCCTACATTCCAGCCAGCACCTGCGATGCCCAGGCCTCCTACTCCCTCTACTTTTGAGCCAGAGTCATTGATCCCCACACCTCAGGCATCTCAGTCAGCACCTGCGTCTGAGTCTCGTGCTCCCTCTGTGTCTGCTCCCTCTGTGTCTGCTCCCTCTGTGTCTGAGCCAACACCAGCACTTTCTGTATTGGCACCTGAGCCTCTTCCGGTCTCAGTGTCTCAGCCCATTGCTCGCCATATTGAAGAAGAACAGCCTGGCGCTCGGCATACTGGTAGGGCACGCCGATCAGTCCCTTTCAATCGCTGTGAATTGAACAATGTCATTGGTGATACTCCTCAGCGGTCTGGTCAAGTAGGCAGAGGCGCAAATGCTACATCAACAACACAGGGCTCAAAACGCAGCAGCAAACGCAATGCTGAGAACACTGGTAACACATCTAATAAAAAGTGAGTGTTGTTGAATTTTTGTTGTTTTCCATCATTGAGTTCTCGTTCAGAAAATCTAAGGTTGCATGATTGCGAGTGCTGTCCATCTTACTGTTGGTTGTACATATTGCCTAACATCTTGATTCTTCATGGCATGCATACTTCAATTGGCAGTACTGCACTGTGCCGTCTGTCTTACTGTTAGCTGTACATATTGCTTAAAATCTCGAATCTGTTTCAATCTAATCTATTGGTTGTGCTCAACTACATGTGAACAAGAAATGCCGGACCTTGTTAAGCTATGACAATGTATACTTTGAAGTTTGTCGCTACAAGTTTGGACTTCAATGAAATTTTGGACGCTCGGGAAATGCTGCCATCAAAGTTTGACAAAATTTGGGACACTCGGGAAATGCTGTTGTTGAACTTTGTCGCTCAACGGTTGAATGAAGTTTTCAGAAGTGTGGGGTATGTATGCGCTATCCCCAACCAACACAGCCACGCAGTACAAAGGCAAACCAACTTCTCTACAAAGGTAGCCAGGTACAGGAAGGCCCGCTACCAGCCTACCACCCACATTTAAAGGGTCCGAGGGTAAGGGCTCATAAGGTACCCACTCACTTTTAATGGCTGGGGTAGGTAACCCGATTTTTAATGGCCAGGGAAGCTGGATTAGGCAACCAGAAGTGCCCCCACTGGGCAATAGCGCTAATGCATCACTCCTGTAAGGTACCCACCCAATTTTTAATGGCCAGGGAAGCTGGATTAGGCAACCGGAAGCGCCCCCGCTGGGCAATAGTGCTAATGCATCACTTAGAGTGCTAATGCATTACTGATGCATTGGGATCCTCGAAGATTCACCAAGGATTCTCGATGAGCAGTAGTAACTGTTGATGCATTACAAGTGTCTTACAGCCGTAATCCCTTAATGCATCAAAATGACACTATGGGCTGATCAGCGTGCAATCCATCATGACAGCCATAAAATCCCTGTCAAAAGAAGCAGGCATTCAAATCAAACGTGCAGTGCGGACACTGACAACAGCACTTGCCTATGACAACTTTGACATTGATTTTAAGACTGCGCAGCCCACAATTGAGCATCAATCCCAATTTGTCAGTTCTACTTCTGCACCCGCAATACCATTGTATGGTGTTGATGACCCTGCCGTCCTTTGCTGCTCGCAGGAGATACAACAGCGTGAATTGAGTGGTGCAGTTAGGGCATCCCTAGCTGCCGGAAAACTTACAGTGAAGGATTTGCACATTTTTCATCAAGAACATTCTTACAGGACAACCTTACCAGGACAACATCTATTTCCACACGAGGAAAACTTCGCCTGGAATGTTTGTGACATCCTGCTCAACCATGGTGAGCATTTCGACTTCCTAAAACATCACCACGGCGATCCAGTCATTGTTAATGCCATCCCACTGCACAAGACAACACAGATACCTTGCCGAGCGATGCCCATCAAACAATCAACGACCGATGGAAACATCGAGGTGATGGACAGCCTTTTGAGACAAGGCAGAATTGGGGAGTGCGAAGACGTCGATTTTGATCCACAGTATGATGTCAACATGTCTGAGAACATCCTCCTTGTCCACGGAGATATTTTGACAAAGGAACAGTTAGATGCAATTATCAAATCACAATGCATTGAGGACACACCTAAACACCACTTTCAGCACGTAGTGTTTGTCCCTGGTCTCTTTCACTTCAAAATGGCATGTGCTGATGCACTGTGGCATACATGGATCCAACCACAAGCTGGTCGAACAGATGTCAATAGCCTATGGCAACATGTTGGGATCTTGAGGCTGGGTGAAAGTGGAAAATTTGCGTCAAAACCAGGCTTTTGACGGATGCATGATGTTCTGCATCACGATCTCTGGGTGTCAATACTCGACTGTTGGCTGGTTGAGGCTCAAACAAGAGACAGCACATGGGACTCACTCAAAGTGTTTGCAAAATGTCTGCCATCATGGGAGCTAATCGTTGAGATGTCAGAGTGTATTATCAACAAGTACGTTACCAACACAACGGCACTCATGCACCTGTGCCAGCAACCCACACAAGGACACGATCAGCAGCTTGAAAACCAGGTGCTCTGTAACCACGATGAACTACTCTATGTCGACCTCTGTCATGCGATGAACAGTGGTGACATCGGATGAGTCGAGGCCTCTTTCTTATCCTGGATCTACATATTCAAAGCAACAAAAAAGCACAAATATGCTTATCATACAGCTCACTTTATGGTACAAATGTGGTATGTGTATCCTGAGGACCTACAGTGTGTATGGTTCTGTCAGAGTATGTTGCACATTAACCAAAAAATATAATACCTATAGACGATTAATCCGGCTGAATTGGCTTTGCAACCCCACAGGAAAGGCATTCAAATTTCGACCTGTGGATTGGCTTGTGGAATGGAACAATCTGTATACAAAGGTTTGAGGTTTCCGTCAGCGAACTAAAGTACAACACAACTTGACAGAAGATTGGTAGGTCATCTTTGCAGGGACAGTATCAAATCACATGCTCCAACACATCATCAACAAGTCCCCTCTAATCAAACTGTACCGGGAATGCCACATCACGATCGAGAATGGATTTCATCTGAAAAACTGCACCATGAAGCATGTGCCACCAGATATGACAAGAACATTATGAAAACTGCATGATGAAATACAAAGGCACTCACCGCATAAATTCATTGCTGGAAGACATGCTGACCATCAAGTGGAGGATGAGATTGTTGAAGGGATGACCATGTTGATGCAGGACAAGGAAGTGCTAATGGATTGTGATGGAGAGGTGGATGTAATGGGGCCTGAGGATGTCATTGATTATTGATGCTACTGCTAGTAGCACCGCTAGGGACCATGTTTTCTTGATCGACATTGACATTGGAACCAGCCATCTGCATTGGACAAAGACGGTTCCTGGCTGTCAACAGCAACTCAATTTTGATCTGTGCAGAACAGGACAGTGGACATACCATTATGGCTGACTTGCTTGCATTTGAAACACACTGTTGCTTTACATGGTTTCTTAAGAGCCACATTGCTATGGACACTTGCAGAGAGAACTGAGGGGTCAAGCGCTGCTTGGGGTAATGTATTTGTGAATTGAATGTTGGGTTGTGGTGCTGGCATGACAGCTGGGGGAGGATAGTGATTGCAAACCAAAACCAAGACATTTTGGCCATACTCGTCAGCATAGCACCAATCCGTTAAGTCTCGGAGGGCAGAAACATCAGATAGCTTTGAGTGGTGGGAGAGATTAACAATCCACGTTAAGATCGGATCAGGAAGGATAAGGGCAGGACCGAAAAATGGATCGTTTATCCCCAAATCAACAAGCATCTTCTGGCACCAGGCATTGAGGCCATTCCGTAGTGCATAGTCCCTTGTGTCCATCTCATATACAGCAAGCTTGGTTTTCCGTTTTCACTTTGGCTTTACTGGAGGTGCACTGGAGAAAAGCAAGAATGCGTGGGGAGTGCAAACATCACAGCAAAACCGCAGCTTCATTGTGCACTTCTCACATCTCTTACAACAGTAACCATTATCATCATCTTATGTTATAGACGTCAGGAACAGCCGCCGCATCAGAACACCACAACTCATCAATCAGATTATTCCCAAAGTACTCATCTGTTATTCTGCACCTACAGATTGTTTGATTTCCAGCATCGATGAAAGCTTCCATGGCCGCTACCTCATACTCTTCTATGCACAGACCAGTGGATGATGGCAGGAGCTTGCTAGGAGTTGGTGTGGAAGTGCCAACCCCAGTATTCCTGTAAGATGCGATGGTATCATTAAGTTCATCACCATCTGATTCACTGCTGCTATCACTTCTCTCGTGACCCTCAGGCTGTTCATGAGTCCTACCTCCATTATTCCCCTTTATTGCAATAGCTCGCTTTACATCACCCACAGCCCCTTCAAGGCATGCCACCTTCTTTGGAGAACCCTGTTGGACTCTCGCTTTCTGTTTCCCATGATGTACCTTCTTTGCATGTCCCCTCCTTCTCTTGTAATCCTTTTCAACAAAATATATACTGCTTGCCTCAATGGAAGGATCTCGAGCAGCACGGCCTAACCTTTGCATCAATGTACACAGACTGGATATATATCCCCACTGGACTACTAACTCAACATCTCGAATGTCCAGTCCCTGTTGTATTGCATTAGCATGCACGATTGAGCAAAGGCCAGTGAGATGGAGTGAACTAACCATTCCCACAGCATCTGTACAACACATCCCCCACAATTTGCCTCCATGTAACTTCTCCATCATGTCAGTCCTGAATTCCTGCATCATTCTGGAGTGAAACCAAATGATCTTATGCTGGAGCTCCGGATGCAGCTGACTGTGCAGGTACTCAGCCATTCTCTGTGAGTCTTGTCTTGAGTTACAGAATATCATGAATTTCAGGGGATGTATTCCTTGTAGCAAGCGAAGGATGTGATTGATGTTGTGGAAGCTGTTCGCTGAATGTAGCATCTCAATAACAGCAACCTGTATGTTTCATCAGTTGTTTGAAAGTCGGATCATGGAGGTGTTATCATGCTGCATATTCAGAGACACTGAGACATCTTTCAGGATGTGTGATGGCAAGGTCGCTGAGACGATGTGAAAAGGTACATGTGATGGCAGCAGCCAACGAAGTCTCCCAAGTTGACTATATTCAGGACGAAAGTTCTTGCCCCATTGACTGATACAGTGCCCCTCATCAACAATGATATTGAATAATTGTGCCGTGAAATCTCTCACTCTCCATAGATTGTTGAAGCACCGGTCATTGATAATAAGCTCGGGGCTTGCAACAATCACTCAATATTTACAGCTCTTGATATCTGCTTCATAGATCAGGGTGACTCCAACAATAGTGAAAAAGACTTGACATACATTGGATTATGCTGTCTGTTGCATTTGCACCAGTCAAATTCACCACAGAAATACCCAGCTGCTGCAACTCATTGATATTCTGGTCACTGAGTCCGTTGAGTGCAGTAATAAGGACTACCATGCCATCATTATTGAAAAGGAGGGGAATCCAGAATGTTAGTGTTTTTCCTGCCCCTGTTGGAGCAATGGTAATAACATCCTTCCAATCCAGTTGTGCTTGGGCACACTGCAGCTGAAATTTGCATGGTGCAATGTTGAAATTAACTTCGACAGTGTCTTTGATCACTGAAGCATCTGGGATCGTATATCGTAGAACAGACATTGCGTAATAGATCTGATGTTGTCCAAGTAGGAAGGTGATATCAATACTGTATATGGGAGTGGCAGGGCAGGAGGGCGGGACACAGGCTGACACATACTTGAGATAGGCGGCAGGTTGAAATTTTTTGGGCAGGACAAACAAGGCCCAACTATTGCACCACAACAAGTTTTACCAGTCGCTCTGTGGGGAGTTGTCCTCCAAAATTTCAGCTATAGTATGATGACTAATGTTTTGTTTTATTTGTATCATGGCTGCTCTAGGATGAGAGGACTTCTCCCCACAGGCGGATGGGTTGGAGTCTGGCTTTTACTAGGTCAAACGCTCGCTGATCTGTAGGGTCCCATGACCATTTCGTCAATTGAGCCGCCACCTTGGACAGGTGCTGCATGTCGACATGAACACTGTCACACCCAGCAGTGAGGTACCTCACAGAGCCGATGAACTGCATTAACAGTTCTTTCAATGTGGGTGGGCGTCTTCCAATTTACGATTTTATCGACCTTATGAGGGTCGAGGCAGATACCCTCATCATCAATTACATGCCCTAGGATGCACAGTTCTTGCATAAAAAAACTGTAGTTTATGCTCACTCAGGTAGAACTTATTAGCTCTCAAGGTGTCGATGATGGTTTTGACATGTCGAACATGATCTTCAGCTGAGTCAGAATAGATTACAATGTCATCCAGATAGACGTCCATAAAGATGCCAATGTAGGGACTGAATATCTGGTTCATCAAGGACTGGTAAGTGGCTCCCACATTGCAGTCACCAATTTGCATGACGTGGCTAATCATGGTACTGTCAGGGGTAGCGAATGATGACTTTGGTACGTCCTCAGGGATGATGCGGATTTGATCATAGGTGTCTTTGCCATCTAGGAGGGATTGATAAGGGTGATGTGTCACATTTCATAGCATGCCTTCTATGTCAGGTAGAGGGGAAGCTAATTTGCAGGTGTTTTTATTTCTCTTGTGAGTATTGAGGACGGTTCTCAGTTGCAGAGTCTCATCCTTAGTCACCTTTTTCATTATCATTGGGACGGTGTTGGAGCCACTATAGAATTCCCAGCGCCCAGTGCGGATATAATCATTGTGCTTATTGCGCCACAGAGGGCGAAGTGCTTCTGGGCACTGTGATTGGCGCCATGTGTATGTAGCATGATCATTGATAAGAGGGATAACATGGTTGATATCTCAGAGAGGAGGCAAGGGGGTTTCAATTGGCTCTTTGCAGATATTGTTTGTGTACTGATGCAATTCCTCTCTATAGGATTCAATAGGGTTACTTGTCAATCCGGAGCCCCACAGTTCAAGAACTTGCATCTGTGCTCTTCAAATAGGTAAGGGGTCCAGGCTTCTAATTTTTATCTCAGGGGGATTAAATCCCAGTAGGATCTGGTGTTGAAATAAGAAGGGCATGCCCAAAATGACATCATAAGAATCTAGGTTCATGATGTCAAAGGTACGGTTGCATTTAATATCTTGATAGGTAATTTCAACATTCGTAGTGGCTTTGACAACACTACATGATCCTGAGACAGTGAGCTGAAGGGGAATTGGCTTCTCAAGTATGTCATATCTCAGCTTCAATTGATCGACAACGGTAGTGGAGATGAAGTCATTAAGGGACCCAGAGTCTAACAGTCTAACAATGCTCGGCAGGGCCATCCATTCACTAGGATGATTATGACAATCGATCACAGGAGAATCTGAGATGTTGTCCTCAGTTGGGCAGCCTGTCATTGTAGAGTTCACAAGTCAGGTAGGTTGTTTTGTTTACTGGAGCTGCCCCCACAATATAATGATTCAGTGATAGGGAGGTCTCCATTGCCTAGAGGGTCGGTGACCCAAGGATCATCTTTATCAGATGATTCACTGTTAAGTAGGGCAGGTAATTCATCTTCAGGATCGGACAGGAGGCCTGTCTGATGATCAGTGCAGGTGCTGTCAGTATCACTAATCATAGATGCCTTGTTGTGCTGGCCTTTTACCATGAGTCCCATCCAAGAGGCTTTGGATGACTTTGGATGACGATGCTGTTCTCATAAGGTCAGCATAGTTCCTTAGTTTCAAGTCTGTAAGCCACACAACAGCATCAAAGTTGGGGTCAATCATTTGCTCATAGTAAATGATATAATCATCAAGATTGTGCTTGTCCGAGCCCAGGTAAGTGTTTGGTCCTCTGTGGTTAAATAGGCTAAACCTGTCCCTTCCATAGGGGTCATATATCGGGTCATGTAACTCATCAGTTGGGAGTGGAACAGCTAGTTGCAAGATTGCTAGTGTTTGCTGTGCTATCAAGAGGTGCTTGGCAATGTCCAGTTCATTTAAGTCAGACATATATGCAGCCATGCCATATAGGCCATGGATAATACCTTCCTCTATCGCTGCAGAGCGAATATCAGCACTCGTAACTCCAACAGCACTGGCTTGCAGGGAAGATACTCTCACGTTAAGTTTGAATGGGAGTCTGTGTTGTTTTGGACAATCCTTTGCAAGGTGGCCTGTTTGCTCAAACTTGAAGCACTGGTTATTGTCTCTGAGTCTTTTTAATCGATCAGCACTCTTCTTAGGGTTGTTGTCAGCATGCACTGAGTTCCTCCCAGTGTTCTGACATCCTTGGCAGTTGTGGTCATGCTGTGTATTGGGTCAGCTCAGTCTGGGATGAGCAGCATGTACTGATAGGGATGGGGCTCATGGTCATGAGTCATGGTGTCTCATGTCAGGATGGTTTTGACATTCAAGTCTATTGTTTTGACAAGATAATCCCGCTGCAAGAGTGGGATTAATAGCAAGAAGGATATTTGGGTCCTTTGGATTTTTAATGAACATGCACTTGGTCCATAGTGCTTTCTTCTCTAATGTTTCGAGGCTCACAGTATTGGGTTCATAGCCCTTGTCTACCAGGGAGGCTTTGATGTAAGGTAGGCAGTTCATCCAGAATTGCCACACCTTCTCCCGGTCATTGACATCACCAGCCATATCAGCAAGGTTGTGAAGTCTTCATAAGTAGTCTTGCACGTATTGCTTATTGTCTTGATGACAGTCCAGGAACTTCTGGCACTGTTGCATTCAAAAGTCTGGGGGGAATATGTAGTAAGCGAGTAGTCCTTTTGGAGGTCTAGGATGTCTCTTTCATAGAATCGGTATGTTTGATCACTTAGGTACTTTCCTACCATTCGCAAGCTTTGAATCATGGTGAGTCGAGCTCATTCCTTCCAATCACACACTTCTCTAACCAATTTCTTAAAGGTGGTAGCATTAGACTCACTGTTGTAAGTAAATGGGGGTTCGTTTTTAATCAAGCTTTTCTGATACTGAAGTAGGTTAAGTTTTGTGCAATACTCACAACGCGCCAGCCGCTTGGCATGCTTGGTCTCAGTGGAGTCACTATTGTGATTGGACTCTGGCTCTAGGGCTAGGAAGTCCACGGACCCAGGTTGTCTGGATAAGAGCCTAACATCGCTCACCTAACAGAACTATTTCAGGGAAGGATGGATGAGGCACATTGATAGCGTGTATTGAGCACTTGTGTTGGCTAGGACTTTGTCTTGATGACAGGGGGGGTTGGGCGACTTTTTCAAACACTTCGGTTAGACAGTCATTTATCAGTTGGACCTGAGGTAAGTTCACAGCCTGTGATGCTGGGACTTGTGCACTCATGTGTTGGGTGCTGTAGGCTTCTCAAACGTGGTTTTGTGACTCCTCTTCATGGATTTGACTTTGCAAGACGAGTATTTCAAGCTCTCTAATTCAATCAAGGAGTTCGGTAATTTCGTAGTCATGCTCATTTAATTTTTCTTGTGTGTGCTTGCGATATTGTCTTAGATACAGGTTCTTGTTATGGGAAAGCCCAGCTTTCCAACAGTGCACTTGATAGGGTTAATCCCATGTCCGCTTCATGGAGCACCGAGACGATGGAAGACTGAATGGAGGCTGTCCATTCAGAATGACTGACTGAAGTTTCAATGGTAGAAGCTAGAGTCGTATATCACAAGTGAAGATCAAGTTAGAGAATACATGGTCTAACTACTGTGGTACATATAGGTATCGTCCTATGAGTTCAGGGTAGGCTTGGGTAGCCAGAAAGCGTCCCAACTAGGTAAGCGTCTATGTGAGTCATAAGGACTCAGAGATAAGAGCACCGGCTCAATGGTAAGGGTCCAGGGTATGGTACCGGCACAGTGGTAGGTGTCCAATTCAGATAACGCTATCTGTCATGATAAGCAATAGAATAAACAATAGTCAGTACCGGTGTATTGGTAGGGGCGATAAGGGAGAAGTGTGCAGCTTCTATTGATCCCGGTCTAGGTTGGTTCCAGAGCTGTCTTGCTCCAACAGCTGTCATGCTGTGCTCTGCAGTTTAGTCACGTGCCGGTGATGTCATCTGTCACATGTTGTAACACGGTTGTGACAGCGATATTTGGTGGAGACGATAGGGGTGTGAGGGTCCCTGTAACAGTTCTGATGTTGCAGTGATCAGTGCCAATCACTGTCATCCCAAGTTGCTCTTAGCAACACATCAGGGTCATTTGATCCAGGGTGGGCTGCACCAGCGAGTCCTTCATCATATTCTGTCCATCAATCCAACCAGTCCTTAGGTGAGGTTCCTAGGTTGGTGCTCTTTCCCTTTCCCTTGAACTTGGCAGGGATTCTTGGGGTTGATACTGTGGATAGTGGGTCACTGGTTGGTTTTAAGATTGGAAACTCAGGTACGTCTCTGATTTCATCGTCTTCGGGGAGGTCAGCCCAGTTGACTATATTTGACAGGTGCCAAGTACTTGGGGAACAGTGCAGATCATTCTCATATTTTCTATTTACAGGGCTAAGTAATGCCAAGGGGTGTAGTCCAGGGACACTCCCGAGTAGCAGGGAAACACTCATTGGTGTCAATCCATCTGAATCAGTACCATCAACCACTGAGGTTGTTTGAGGTATGCCTTCATTGATCGGTATCAACGAGGTACTAGAGTCTTAGGGAGAATCCATTGCTCCTGTTAAGGTCATGCTCAAGGGAAAGTTTACTCAAAGGGCTTTGGCTTCAGCTCATGTACTGCGCCCCTTACCCGAGTATGTGCCCTTAATTTCCAAGAGGCAGAGGGGAAGTCCGATGGAAGTCCAGGGAAGTCTGGAGGTCAGATGCAGAGGGAGTTCAACAGAACTCCAGAAGGCTAGGAACAAACAGAGTAGGGCTACTGCGGACAAGTCTGGAGTAGAAGCAGAACAGAGTTAGACTACCCTAAGGTAGAGCCGGAGTTATAGTCCTAAGGTTTAACCCTAAGACTTGGAGGTGGACGAGAGATCAGACTCAAGTCTGGAGGAGCAGGAATGAGCAGAACTAAGATGATATTTGAACTGAGGAGTACCGGAGTATTACAGGAGTTTATATACTGTAGGTATCATGTAAGTAAATCAGTCAGCAAAGTAAAAGCTATGTCTGAGGCATGTGGAAAGTCTATTAGTAAGTGCATAACAGATCAAAGCAGTGAAGTCGGAAATGAAGTACAATTGGATGGATCAGTAAGCAAAGCAGAGAGAACATAACCGGTAGCCAGAGAACAGTTATTCTAAAAGGAGATAGTTGCGAGTACAGAGATGAAGGCAGAGCGCCGGGTGGATAACAGGATGAAGAACCGGACTTTAGTAGGCGAGATCCGGAATTCCAGATCCGGAGGTATGGGATATGACAGCTCCCTCCACACTCACAGCAGTTGGCAGGTCAATGGTTGGGGGTTCGGCCCTCACACTATCTGACCGCTTGACTCCAGTGACAAATGATTCATCATGAGTCCAGGCACTCTCAATGCCCAGTTCAAGAGTGCCATTGTCTCTGCTCACTCTGCTCATGGGAGTCGGAGGGCGAGACAATGTACTAAGTGCACTAATAGATTTTGTTGACATTATAGGAGGAGAGTGAAGGGTCGTCAGGTCTGAGGGTGATCAATCCTCGTCAACAGCGGCTGTAGGAAGAAGGAGATGGGGAAGCTTTAGAGAATTGAGTTTAAAAATATGTGGCATTTAGGTAAACGTTCACACTACAGAGAGTTGGTTTTGGTGAAGGACTTAGGGTTCAAACAGAAGAAACTGGCCAAACTAAGCTTCATGTTTTGGTGGGGGTGAAAGATCAACTACCCATCTCCTACTACGAGTTCTACTTTATACTGTCGTTATGAGCCAATAGAATATCAAGGAATACTAAGGAATGAAGATAGAAGAATGTGCCTAAGAGATATATAATTTGTTGTTTAGGTGATGAATCAATTACTGGGCTTTTACAAGTGTAAAAGTTTTCCTATGCCCTCGGATAGGCTGTATATTTCTCACTGCCGGGGATTTATTCAACGTTACTGTGCAAACTTGCCGAACTGGGTTGCATAGTGCCCGTCCCAAGTGTCACAATTATTCACTAGGTAGGCTGTGGTTTATAGTACTATTATGTCTGGTTATAATGTTGATCTTCAATTGGGATTATAGCAGAGAGCATAGGATGGATTGGAAGATTTTTGTGTAATGGGATGAATTCTTGATGTGAATTATTATAGAACACAGCTGCATGTTGTGGGTACAGCTGGAGAATCTGAGTGAATAACGCTCCAGTACATATCTAGACCCTGATTTGCTGCATGTACTGAAAGTTCAGTTCAGAGAGAACTGGGTAGTTCGGACTTCAGAGTCCTGCCCATATAGAAATGCCAAAATGCAGTATTGTAAGTAAGAGTCAAGACTAAATCATTACATGGTGGGGCTAGCAAGGTTTACATTTCCAATTTGACCGCACAGCATGTTCCTGTGGAAACTCCTGTTGGCACTCAAACCTCGAGTATCGCATCACTGAAAATCAAGATCTGCTATAAACCATTATATCCCCCTTATAATGGTCATAATATCTACAATCGGGTGAAATATGGTAGGTGGTTATATAATGTCATATATACCTTTAAACACCTAGCCTCCTTGGCCAATTTAAATAATAATCATACATATTTGTTGGACTACCAAGTATGACATGTAAGTGAAGAGATTATCATCCTTTTGTGCGATACACTACCTTATAACTACACAATGGGAAGTCAGACATTAAGCAATGGCAACTGAAATATACAGAAGACGATTAGTTAGCTAGTATTGGACATCATATATGGCTTTAAACATGTAGCCCTTGTGGCCAATCTACATAATGATTGCATGCATGTGCCGAGACTCTTAAGTATGGTGTGTAAGCAAATGAATCATAAGGAATGCATCACAGTACAATACCTGCATAGTGAGTGACCAGAAGTCAAACATTGAGAAATAGTGACTACCATGCTGAAGAGGCTCATTTGACTAGTAATTAGACTTGCAATGAGGGGGACATAAGCTGTATATTATTTTCACTAACCTACATTGTAGGCAGACACTTGCAGGATTGGCAGCAGCAGACACAGTATCTCATTCTAAAGTTCTAATATATTGATGCGACTTGCATTGCAGAATTAGGTGCTTCGAGACAGAATTGTCCGTATGGAGCTGGTAGCCCACATGTATCAGTGCGGTGTGTGCTACCAGAGCTTGCAAGTCAGGTAGATGTGTCCCTGATCACTTGTAATGCTGTCCTTGACGCAAGCACACCCAACTTTCAATACTGCAACATCACACACAACTCACTACCTGAAGTCACATATGTATCATATTTGTGTTGGCTACTAGATACTAGATGGGTGATGAAGGTGGACCACTTGTCTCGACCATATGGTGGCACACAATGTTTGGACATATTACCTATCATTCGGAGATCTGGGTCTTAATGTCACATTCATTATACATATGAAAATTGCACAACATAAAGTTACATGCGGCTTGCAGTCAAGTACTAGCCTAAGTAGGTTCCCTTATTCTAACCCAACTAAGCTAGATCTGGCATCTGGCCAAAGTCATGGCGACTGACATTTTTTTTGCTTGCTGCGGGTGATAATCAGAAACATATTTCTGACCAAAAACTTTCCTAAAAATGAAACCTGATGGATCAATGGGAGACAGTGTAAAACTGCCAAAGCTACTCACTGATTCCACCAAAGCAAGAGGTCATCAACTTCTTTCGCTGCTTCAGGCGTTGGAGGAAGCTCAAGGTAGTCAATGATGTTGTCATAGAATTCTTGGTTGTTGAATTCGTCATCAACAATGCACCAAGATCCTGCACTTGACAGCACAAATCTTAGCTAAACCATCTAATCAGCAAAGCGCGCAGATATTTCAAGTTAAATGGCCTGTACCTGAATGGACACATAGGCTACAGCTCGAGGCTGGATAGATCTCATATTGAGTAGTGTTGAAACGTCGCGCTGAGTGCAATGCTCACCACTATTCTTGCTCTGTGCAGAATGAGTCACTGAGTCAACAGGTTCCTCATCTGTGGAACTCGGAGAGGTGAAAATATGTTTGAATGCCTGGAGACTGCATTCAGTATGCTTCTACCACACAGATTAATTTTACCTTTATAAGTAGTTCACCTTTAAACAAACCATTGGCAGGATTCTGGGGGTCATAGTGTCCGTTCCTGTAAAGGAATGAGGGCCATGAACAAGTGGTAATACAAAAATCAGGGTGGTAGTCTCGAATGGAGGCTCGAACACTTTGAAGATATAAGTTAGTTATGGTGCAGCTCATAAAAGAGCCCTTATATGGGATTGCTCCAGTAGTAATTGACTGGGCACAGGAGTCTGCCCATCATGTCGTTATAAAAACCCCAACCAGATTTGTCCTGCCTGTGAATGGCGGGATTTGGTGTGGGAGTATGTTCCATTAGCCATTCGGCGACAGCGTGCTTAAGACGAGCAGAGTCATCTCCTCTGGCCCCATCAGAGCTTTTATTCAGCTGGATGCAAGATACAGTGATGTTTTGTCAGTGAACTGTTTTTGGGAGTCTCACCTTGTTGTATGCAAAAGCAAGAACTTTGTGCTTGACTGATGACCATAGCAATTTACGAGCTGAGGGACACCATACCATAAGTTTCTTGAAGGAGCGATACAGCCTATTTTCACTGGAACATGACCTGAGGGTTAACCAGTAAAATTTGTAAAGATGTACTTACTCTGGGTCATCTGAATCCATCATGTCTGCGTCGGATTCATTGACAGCACCCAGTCCAATGCGCCTATTGAATTCTGCTACCAGATCTTCAACACGCTCGGTCAGGCATACAAGCCTTTGAATTGGTCGGCCATAGTTTGCATTTGACTCATCACTTTGAATATTTATCAACCTGTTATACCGCATTTTTAAACACTAGACATACCTTTTCTTCCCAGGGAGCCCACGGACTCAG
The DNA here is from genome assembly GCF_016628075.1 of Suillus paluster. Taxonomy (NCBI): domain Eukaryota; kingdom Fungi; phylum Basidiomycota; class Agaricomycetes; order Boletales; family Suillaceae; genus Suillus; species Suillus paluster. Next base: position 158,625 of record NW_024537643.1, read on the forward strand.
ATGTCTGCATTTCCTTCCTCAAGTGCAGCAATTCATCTTTTAAGAGCGACTAGCAGGTGAATTTCATTATTGTCCAGTTCAGATGGAGATGGGGATGAGGCCGCCATTGCTCATGGATGAGAATGTCAAGTGGGGACTTGGAAGTAGGCATGACGGTCAATTTAGCTAAGGAAACATAACAGAAATGAAGCATGGACCTTGAAACAGCTAACTTCTTGGGGATCCTTGGCCTGGTACCAATAGTCCCCACATAACCATCATGTAGGAATATTGGCTCCGTACATTCTTCAAACCTGCATGGACGGTACATATGTCATATACGCATCGACTGAACAGGTGACAGGATCGCCTAATCAAGTGAACTGACAGCGATTACGTGAAATCTTGCGGTCAACTTGAGTAATGACGGAGCAAGAAAACCCCGATGTCTTGAATGAAATGGAAAGGCAGGGACTCTAAACCAAATCAGAAGCGGAGACACTAAACCAAGGGATAATCACCTGAATAAAATGGAGAGTAGGAACTCTAAACCAAAATTATGCCCATACAATGTCCGCAGTACCAAAGACAATGATGTTTTGCGAGTGGAACAAGTCAATCACTGCAGAAACGAGATTTTAGCCCTATAGGGTTAAGGTAGAAGTAACAATAGTAAATATACCATAACCAGAGAATAGCTAATGTGTGAATCCTCACCACCTGAAGTAGAGAGAGGTGAGCCTGGTTTGAGCTTTTGGTAGAAAAACACACCCAGGCTGGCATATTGCATTAGATCATCAGGGTCAATTTCCTCAAGGTTGCAGCCAAAAATGTGTGCATAGAGTTGGAAGCCGTAAGGCCATACCCAAACTGGCAGCTCGAGCAAGTTCAAGTAGCCCCATACACATGACATATTCTGGAGAGGAAGAGTGCCTAATATGTGGACCTGCATGAGAGTAGGTAAACAAATGGAGTTCCACAACTAATCAGTGATATGCACATGCCATGGACCTTTGAGCTTGATAACTTCATAACCTTCATCATCAATGTGGACCTCCATCTCTACACAGGCTACTTTCTTGCAGTATTGGATAACAATGAGGAGAAGGGCCCCGACAGCCAAGGGAAGCGGGTGCCACTTCATTGGTGTTTCCGTCCATGCCAGTATAAGCCATCCTAAATCGGCGAGGTCAGATGGGGCATGGTTTTTTTATCCACAAAAAGGCATACTGTAGAGTGGGATGCCATGGGTGCTTGGCAATGGCGGTGTAGTCTCTGGAGGAATATTGGCCCTAGTTGAAAATGATCTTCTCAAAGCACCCCATTTGAATGAGCGCACAGTTCCTGATAAATTGGTTCTATGCTTCACAAAGACTCGCAAAAAAAGGGCAGAAGAGCTGTTCACGGTAGACGTGATAGCATGAGATGCGGCCTGCAGGGGTCTCTTCCCCTTCACAATGGCTTTATAGAACATTATATAGGTTGGGGATATAGCTCACAGTTAAAGAAAGTAACTGCTTTCACAGCTGCTGTTACATTGCTGTGGAGAGCTGAGTTTTTCAACAGACAATGGCCATACACCTTCCTTCGGCAAGATAATCACCCATATATGGCAAGAGCTTTGGATTCTAATAACGTCAAACAAACAGCATTATCATTCAGTCAACCACAGCTTTGAAGTTCTAATGTGTATGCTGGGGATCTGTAACATGACTCTGGCAAGGCCACATGCTAGTCTGTCTCTCCTTTATATTGTATCTAACGACAGAATAGGTACCAGCAGACAACGCATTTGCTACAATCCTCCAACACGTCCAAATGCCCAAAGACTTCACCAAACAACAACTCTTCCAAAATGCAGCACCTCTCTTCATGTGTCTCTGCAAATACCACTGGTCAACCCACAAGACCCCGTCCCAACAGGTGGCACCAATGATGGCTTTGATGATGGGATTCCAAACGCTTGCATACCTGCTGGTGTTCAAATCAACGAGGATATTGTAAGTCCAGTCCCACTCCAAGTCTTACCAACAAAATTAATGATCCATGATAGCATGAAGGCAAACTCAAATTCCACCACCATGGCTGTACACACCCCTACGAAGCCACTCACTCAGGTAATTTTGTGTTCCCAGTCAAGTACCTGGACGGTATCAATACTGATTACTACTACATATTGCTCCAGAAGAGTCTACATACATCAAACAAGATTTAACTGCTATCAAGCACTGAGCAATATCACATGCCATAGTTTTCGACCATGTTACAGACCTCAGTAAGGATTCCGCTTTGCCTACTGATGGCCACCTCAATTTTATCCACAGCTTCTAACACACCCACAATTTCGTCAATTAGGTACCTGAGTCTGTTGTGTTTCCGTGATACTTTAACTTTTTTTTCCATTGGTACTGCCCTGATCAAAATTGTGCTGAGCCTCCATATGATGGTAAGTGCATAATTTGAAAGATAAAGCTATGCATACTCACATTATTCAACTTGTCCTGTGACCTCTTTTGCTTTAGAAATGGCTGTGGCTTATCAACGTCTTTGAGGTAGTCATTCTGAAGTTGGAAAGACTCCTTTCTGCAGTCCGGAAACTGATCTGTGTGATGCTCTAGGTCTGGGGATAAATGATTCAAAGTCGAAAATCTTACCAAAAGTGTAACACCCACAGGAATATACTGGACCACCTTGCCTGTGCGCCTGACCTGGCCCAGGGCAGGAGTCCTTGTGACTTTGTGGAGTGGAGCTCCTTGAGCGATGGACACCTTGCCTGCTCTATGAGCTCCAAAGGTAGTATTGATCAAGATCGCCTCAGTGTTAGGTACCGTGCCGGCTCAGGAAGCAGAGGGGTCGGGGCTTGGCTTCAGCTCTTGCACTGCGCCCTTAGCCAAGTACGTGCCCTGAATTTGGAGCGGGTCCGACGTTGTCCGACGATAGGACAAGTGGACCACTTAGGTCCGCTTTGAGGGTCGGGAGGTAAGAGCTATTAGCAGCGGGCCAACTAGGAGCAGAGTGGAGGAGGTGGAGGATAATGTGGAGGGTGGAGAGGAGCAGGGGGAATGTTTGATAGGAGCAGAGAAGTAAGGAGAAGACTTAGAGCATGGCTCTAAGTCAGAGCGGAGGGTCGGAGGTGACAACAAGGTGAAACTTGTGTCCAGAGGAGGCAAGGTCCTACTGAGAATTCTCACAAGTAATAACTGCAAGAAGACAAGTAATATTAAGACTGAGGAAAATATCTAAGTACAGGATATGTTATATACTTCTAAGTATGAGGCAGTGATCAGGATAACTATGTTGCAAAGCTATGTACCAAGGATATAATTTGTAAGTACTTACACAGGCGAAGACATAAGTCGGAGCGGATATCAGTATGTATGTGTCGGATCAGTGATAGAGCGGTAAGAGGAATTACCGGTGATCCAGAAGTAAGGGTCTATGTACCAAAGGGGAAAGTATATATCTAAAAGGGGAAAGTGGTTCCAGTTGAATGGAGATGTTATGGAAGGGGACCGGTTGGGCAGTTGGGCAGTCGAGCAGAAGTGTAGAAGCGGAATGCGGACTGTGATTGGACGGAGCAGAGGATGGATGGAGCGGAGGTGGTCAGAAAGCTGAGCGGATATTAATATCGGAGCGGACAGATCAGGTATATGACACTCAGTTCCATCATTAAAGTCAGAGGGCTGGGAGTCAATGCTATTCGAATCTGTGTGGGACATCTTTGCTGGTTCCTCCTTCAAGTTGAGTGACTGTATTTAAATTCAAGTCACTCTGCATTTCAAACTTACATAAAAATGACCCTGGTCTGATACAGAAATTTCTTTCGATTCTTGTTGACCCTACATTCCAACATGCCAATCTCTCAGTCACCAGAAACAGCAGACACAGCCTGAGATGGCAAGGTGCTTAATCTTATTACACGAGCAGAGAATTCCTTACCAAGCAGTGCTGGACTTGACCTCTGCCAAACATGAGGATACTAGTATGTACGTACCTACAATGTTCTTCATTTGGCAGCCAAAGAATTACTTCAGAACTGTAACAGACCACTTACGACTAGCCTTGACTAAAGTCTGTTTAGATCCCTTACGGAAGCGGGGACTCAGACTTGACTTGATTCAGACGCCAGCTCATCATGTGAGCACAGGGATTTCACAAGCAGCCAAGCTTTCCGGAATGTGGGTGCAGCAGAACATATTCTTTGAAATTTTTCAAATGTGAGCACAGCTAATACCATCCAATTGCCGATAATTTCGCAAACATCAGATCCCATGACCACTAGGACAATGTACATGTTCCACAAGCTTTCCCTCCACTGGTGATATTGGTCAACCAATCTTCATTGCGCCAGTACCCCACACTTCTGACCATCAAAAATTCAGAGCTTCAAGCAAGATGAGTCCAATATACTTATGCTACTGCTTCCGTGCTGCCATTGCTGCTGTGAGTCACTTGTATCCACGGAACATGATTTTAGTTTCTCAATAAGACTCGCATCACATCATGCACCAGTTGCACCAGCCATGTCTCCCAAACGTAAGCCATCCTCCGCTACTAGTACCCCTGCATCTGTACTTCAAAAACTGCAGAATTCTCCTGGAGGTTTCTATGCTGCTACACCGAGACTTATTCATCATGTCAAATATTTCATAGGTGGACAGGACGGAAATATTCTTATCAGCAAGGGAGGAGGGCTCCAACCCACAGAATTTATCATTCGTGGCATGTTCAAGATCAGTCACAATGATTTTAATTTCACCCCAGATGCAAATTTCAATCCCTTAAATGTATTTCATGGTTGCTTTGCAGATGTAAAATTGAGCTGTCACCTTACTGCTGGTCATAACAATGCCTTCCGATTCTCATCAGAAGATTTCCCAGACGTCCTTGACAATCTTGCTTATTTTGAGGGATTGATTCCAAGGGTGAGAGGATATGAGAAGCTTAGTGTTATTCATAATTCACTTGGTCAGAGATCGATCAAACTGATGCACAGTCTCTTTGAAGTCATAAGTATACTTGTCTATCATGCACGTTACCGTGACTATGTACTGAATACTACCACGACAAAACAGGTCAATAAAGAACATCCTGAGCAAGATACTACTAGCGAAGTTGATGGTGACAACAACTACTTGACAAGTAAGCCACAAACAACTCTTGTGTCCATCAGTATGCTAATTATTTTTATGTGACTGCAGACTTGGATGGCCTAAGCTCCGACTTCGACATCACCACTTGGCCAGTGGCTGACCGATGCAAAGGTTGCTTGCAGGACCTCACTTCGACACATATAATTCGCCCCTTGCCAGCATATGACTTGGATCATAACCTCATCCTGCCGTCTGAATATGAGTCAAAGCTAAAGGGAGCACTTGTTGAAGTGCACATGGCATTTTGCCATCATCAGGTCAAAAGCACAAAGCATGACATTTTCAGTGCTGTTTTACGAGAACTTACTATCCTATCACCCCCTGCTGCCATGCCAAGCAGTCCCTTCAAAATCGCTGTATTACTGCCGGTCCTCAATTCCAAACCTGTCCAAATTGCGGCCAAATGCAAGGCTAAGATGGTAGGTCCAGAATATACTGGTGTTTGTATTAAATTTAATGATCTCAATCTGCAGGCTAGTGGCCATTCAATAAAGCACAAGGCACCCACACCAACGCCGGCATGAAAATGTTCGAGGAAGTACCCATCCACTACTTATGGATACATGCTGCATGTTTCCTTTTATTCACATCGCTCACAGGCTGTCAAACGATACTCATGTGTTGTTTTCATGCTCTCACTTTCATTTGCTTGCTGTTGTACACTACTGAACTGCTGTATTATTGACCTACTCATAAATAGCTCATATTCCTGTTCTGATGTCAATTATTGATTACCCGCATTCAAATTTTGCATACATAGGCTCAGAACAATGCACTCAATTGTACCTCACTGCTTTGTACCGTCATGTTTCAATGCAATGTCTGATTACTCTAGGCGAGATTCAAATGCCTGATAATAACAAATCATGATCATTGTTGCTAGTAAGATATAAACTTTAGGCAGTTTGATATTTGCCTGATATTACATATTTAATGAGACTATCTAATGAGGTTTTTTTTTGCAGGAATTGAGATGGTGAAATCATTTGGAGTAAGAATGGTAAAAATCTAAGTGTCTGTTTATCATTTGATACACCTTTATAATGGCATATCAAGTGATATACTATTATATTCCATTGTACTGTGTTAACATGACCAAACAGAAATGGTTAAAATTGTAATTTAAATATTATCATATCGAGCTAAGTGAATTTCAGTGATGCATACAGGTCACAGCTAGTCAACAGCCAGTGTCCTCAAAAGTCAGTATAAAGGCAGGAATCTCACAAGAGCTAGCATCATTCTGGAGAGTTCCTCTAACTGTCAGATGATAAAGATCTAGCTTGACCAATTTTATCACACTACACAGCCACATGGTTTCTCTTTCCACCTGGATCTTTAGTGTGTTGCCTAAAAATTGGGCATGGGGGGTCCAGCCAGAAACAGAAGTATCGCACTTGATGCACCCAGGTGTAAACCTCGATGATAATCAGTGAGTGAACTTTGCCTCTTACCGTGGCAGATGTATTGCTACAGGATGCTATGTGTTAATTGTTTTTGTATCAGACGAATTTGTCAATCGACTTCTTGGGACTTCCGGCACATTAGATGGGGATTTGTCGGCTTAGAACCCAGCTTGGGGGATCCATAATTCGATTGTCACACTCCAAGGCTTGCGACTGTTGGCCCCTACCTGGTTGTGTCATTCCCATGTCTAGAACTATGACTGTACGGGCATTCAACCATCTCTTGAGAATGAATATAGTGATGATTCATGTTCTTCTGTTCTGTCAATGACCATGTATCAAGCCAGGGCATAAATACAAATGATAGCTCGAGTGCCTGTCATATCCCGTACCTCCGGATCCGGAATTCCGGATCTACTTCATTAAAGTCTGGTCCTCCATCTTACTATTCCGCCCAGCACTCCGCCTTCATCTCCGCACTCACCCCTAACTCCTTTTAGATTAGCTATTGCTCTGGTTACCAGTTATGTCCTATTCCGCTATGCTTACTGATCCGTCCATTCTTACTTCATTTCCGACTTCACTGCTTTGATCTGTTATACTTAGTAATAGACTTTCCACATGCTTCATACATAGCCCTTACCTTTGCTGACTGATTTACTTACATGATACCTACAGTATATAAACCCCTGTAATACTCTGGAACTCCTCAGTTTGAATATCATCTTAGTTCTGCTCATTCCTGCAATCTCCGGACTTGAGTCTCATCTCATGTCCACCTCCGAGTCTTAGGGGTTAAACCTTAAGACTACTTCTCTGGCTCTACCTTAGGGTAGTCTAACCTCTGTTCTGTTTCTACTCCGGACTTCCGTAGTAGCCTTACTCCGTCCTCACATAGTCTTCCGGAGTTCCACCAAACTCCACTAACTTCTGTCCTCCGGAATTCCCTGGACTTCCGTCGGACTTCCCCTCTGTCCCCCGGAAATTAACAGACCCTTCAGTCATATGTACTGCAGAACTGAGTGATAGGACATGTACATTGACCTGCAAAACCAGGTGTACAGGACAGCGGCCAGCCCATGCAGAACCAGACCTGGCTGGTGTTGCAGAACCCTTGCAGGCCGGTGCCCTATTATACACAATGATATCTCTGCAGTATCTGTGTAGGCCGGTGATAGGCCTGGTCATGCAGGCTGCATAGAGGGGCTGGCCGACATGCTACTGGTATCTGACACAGTAGGCCAGCCTGCCTCTGCAGTATGTGGAGGGCTGCCGGCCGGCCTAAGAATCAATTGTTGCTTGCAGGGCCAGCCTGCTTTAGCAGTCTGCAGGAGAGGGCCACCCAGCATGCTTCTCATATCTGGCTGAGTAGGCCAGCCCCCCCTTACAGTCTACAAGGAGGGGCTGGCCGGTGTCCTGTGGGCATCTGGTCCAGTAGGCCTGCCCACCTTTGTAGTATGTGGGGGGTGTCTGGCCGGCCTAGGAATGAATTCTTGCTCGGCCAGCCTCCCTTTGCAGCCTGCATAGAGTGGCCTGCCCCCCCTGCAGTATGTGGGGGGTGGCCGGCCGGCTCAGGAGTGAATTTTTGCTTGGCCAGCCTCCTTTTACAGTCTGCATGGAGAGCCCAGCTGGCATCCTGTGGGCAACTGGCCCAGCAGGCCTGTCCACCTCTGTAGTATGTAGGGGGTGGCCGGCCGGCCTCGGAGTGAATTCTTGCTGGGTCAGCCTCCTTTTATGGCACAACCACACACTCAATGACTTTCTCAATTGGGGGGTTCCTCTCCTTTAACAACAGTTTCCGGAACTTAGTCGTTGCATCCAACTGGTGGCAGGATCACTGGAGAACACGTTATGGTCTGCATGGAGGGACATACATTCACAGACAAGGGGTGAGTGTAAAATGGAAGGAGCAGATGATATGTAGAAAGGGAATATGTTAATGAAGTAAACTCGCCATTCATGCAAGACACTGGGATTACAGTTATCCCTGACCCAATTGCAGTCAATGGGCATGTCCTCGCAACACTAGGTCTATGGTTAACATAAATCTGTGCAGGCACTCGATTATCAAAACTCGCCATTCATGCAAGACCTTGGGATCACAGTTATCCTTGACCCTGGATGGATGAGTTTGAGTGAATCCTTAGTGCACATTGCAAAAGGAGGCTGGCCCTACAAGCAAGAATTCACTTCTAGGTTGGCCAGCCACCCCCCACATACTGCAGGGGTGGGCAGGCCTACTGGACCAGATGCCCAGAGCATGTCGGCCGGCCCCAACATGCAGATTGCAGATGGAGGCTGGCCCTGCAAGCAAGAATTCTCTCCTAGGCTGGCCGGCCATCCCCCACATACTGCAGGGGTGGGCAGGCCACTGGGCCAGATGCCCAAAGTATGTCGGCCGGCCCCTCTATGCAGGCTGCAAAGGGAGGCAGGCCCAGCCAGAATTCATTCCTAGGCCAGCCAGCCACCTCCCACATACTGCAGAGGTGGGCAGGCCTACTATGCCAGAAGCCCAAAGCATGTCGGCCGGCCCCTTTATACCATGTTTACATTCTGAATACTCACATCACACTTTTTTTTACAAGTCAGGAAGATCAACATTACATTAGCATGTCAACTCATGAACTATCAACTTGTTATAAGTAATTTTCCTTCAAAATTCTTGAGACCCTGAGCTGAAAATTCTGCCCACATAGATGCCTGCCTCTCAGCATATGCCCTATTCCCATTCTTGATGCTTTCATCTGCCCGAACTCTCCACCTCTCCTCCTGTGTCCAAAACCAGGACATGGTCCAAAACATTTCATGCTGTACCAATTTCAGTTCTTCTGACCAACGGTCATACCGTGCTTTAGCTTTCAACCAATTCACATGATAAACTGGAAATGGGGAATATAAGCTGATTACCTTGATAAAAAGCAGATCACAATAAAACTTACACTCGTTCATCCATACATTCTTCTGACTGTCCTCTGCATTATTGATCCTCCAAAACCAAGCCAATTTATCTGAACCCTGCCCATGCCTGTTTTCTTGACTCTTCTGTGACTTCTTTGCTCACCACTAGGTCCTGAGGCTTTAGGGGTTGATACACTGCCACTGTATCAGAGTCAGCCCCTAGGTGGAGCATTGCAGCCCTTGCCCGGCTGTAACCTCGGCCTGTCTGTTGATGGAGAGAGTTATCTTTTGAAGTTCCCTTTTAGATCTAGTGCCCTGGTGATGGACTGATTTGTTGGAGTGTATTTTCTCCCGAAACACGACTGATCTATCACCCAGGGCTTGACTGAAGCTTTTCCAGGCAGTCGTTTGCTTGACCCTTTCGAAGCTCGAGTTCTTCTTGATGTAATGCCAAGATGACATCATCCATGATGTGACCAGAGGCTGCCCATGATGGCATCCAAATCTCGGTGACTTCTGCAGGTGAGTCAATATTACCCTCAAAGGTCGAAAAAGTCCTCTTCCTCTGGATCATTCCATACTGGATATGTCAGCCTCCTCCAGGCACAGTTCAGGGTTGTCCAGTGGTGCTCCTTCACCTCCCTTCAATTCCATACCATTAGTCATGACCTCTGCAGCCTCATGGAACTTAATAATCCATGCCATGAGCTTCTGCCTTTTTTCTTCTATTCCAGTTCTCTGAGAAGCAGTCAGGATCCTGGGGCAGCTGCCTTATAGACAATCTCAAGGCATCTCTAGTAACACAATTTAAGTCAATCCAATCCCAAAGTTCAAATATCTTACTGAGCATTTTCTATATTTATACCCTCAATCAACCATGCAACAGACCCAGTCCTACCATTAGCAGATAGTTCATTTTCGGTCAATCTGAGACGTATTTCAGCCATAGTGGGTGCTTTAAATTATTTTCCATCAGGGCAAAATCAACGTCCACAACATAAGACCTACCTTTGTCCATTTTAGGCTGATAGATGTCAAGAAGCTCTCCATGGTCCTGAGCTGCTTTTTCGGACTGCCTTTTTCCACTCCTGAACATCATCCAAATCAAGTGATCTGGTTAATTCCTCGTATGGACCCTGAGTGTCACTAACACCCTGTAGGGCTTGGACAATACTTTTTGAGTAATGACTTGACTTTTGCCAATTTTATGTCAGGCGAAGTCACAGAAACCAGAATGAAGGGGACTTGCCAATGCCAACCAGCTTCTTCCAATTGGAATCCCACATATGGTCATCCAATACTTCCTTTCGGTGAGCCAAAGACATGGATCTTGCAGTGGGGGAAATCTTGTTGAAAGGAGCCCAGAGCATCTCTAATATTTCCCCATCAATATGTCCGGCTCTGGTTATAAAATTCAGGCTGAACCTAGGAAAGCATTGAAACTTATGTGTGCTCAAATGGAACTTGCCAATTGCAGATAATATTTCAGTCCCCTCAGGAAGGGACAGATGATAGCTCTGGTCCACCCGTTCAGCAAAGTGAATACTCCACTGACATGCAACATCATAGATGATGAGCACACTGCCAATATGTTCGGGCATATATTTCACTGTATTGCAAATGGAATAGTCCATGTTCATGTGCCTGACTACAGGGTCAGTCCATTGTCTGAAATAGCAAAACAATCACAAACCACTCTCCCTTTTGGAAGTCTACCACTGCATGAGGAACAAAGCATCCGTGCCTAGCACATGCTGGTGCCCCAACCCCTGTAGCTCTTAGGTTGCTTCTTTGGATGTTTGCTTCATTCACTGCCTGATGATTGTTGCAAGTGGATTTCTTCAAAAATATTATAAGTCAGGAGGAACCGGTCATCCAAAATCATCACTTGCCTCTCTCTCTTCTACAGAATCATGGATGTGAGCTTGATAAGGTCCCTCTGTTACCATGTATCCCTTTCCATCTGCTAGAGAAACATCATCTTCCGGAATTTTCATTTTCATATGTTGTGCTGTGAAATTTCCATCGACCACATATCTTTGCATAACTAACCACCTACCACAGACCAATAATGAGTGACATACTACTGCAATAGTTACAAGTCAGCTTACTCTTCATAGTCATATCTCCAAGACATTGGCAAGTTGATTCCAGGTTGTGGACATGCTGGGCAATAAAGGGCTAAATCCCTTGGACCAGGGGATCATTTGATGTCATGTCCAAACCCAAACCTTTTTTTATTAACCAAATCCCGCCATATACGTGACACTCGCATAAGTTCACGGTAACGGTCCTTTTTGTCCTATCAGCAGGGCACACAATCATATAAAATTACTCACCAGTATTTTATCAGGGAATGCATTGTTCGTGAACCGATGGAGCTTTTGATAGAAACTCATGGCTGAAGTCTTGCACTCCAAAGTGTCTATGAGGAAGTTATCCAGGACATCAAATGTGAAAGCAGATTGAGGGCGAGTGATACTGGCAGGAAATAACCTTGCTTTCATGAGATGGAGATGCTGGGCCTTCTCAGCTCCAGAACACTGGCACCATGATACACTGTGTGAGTAAACACCAGTAGAGTGCACAATGACTAGGTTAGATACTCCTAACTGCATGTCATTAATTGTATCCCCCTCCTCCTGTGCAAACACATCTTCCATGGCCCCAAGATCTTCCCAGGGAGATGGGTCTGGCTGATGTGAGATATTGGGGCATGGTTCCCCCCCCATGGCCAAGATACATTATATACCCTTGAGCCTGCAGGGTAGTAGTCTCGTAGAACCTGCCATTCCAGAGTTGAAGGTTGTGGAAGGGGTTGTGTTGATGAGCTTTAACAACACAAGAAGGACACCAAGCATGTGTTCCTGAGCAAGACAAACACTGGATCAACCCCTCTCCTTCTCCACAATCTTTGCATTTCCCATCGTTGACCAGCTGCTCTAACTCCAATAACACTGAAAGATATTCAGTGCACCAAGGCAAGTAATCTTGAAGGAAATCATTTTGGGTCTGCACATGATTTTTTTTTAAAAACTTGAGACTTCAAAATTCAATGAACTCACTTTTGTTTTTCTTATCATACCATCCAAGCCTCCCATCCAAAAATCACCATGAACCTCTTGGTCATATTCCACCAGTATATGATCTTCAATATGGTGATGCCTCTTTTGTTTTGATGGTGAAGCCACTTCTATCTCACTATCAGAGTCCTCATAGACAAATGATGCATTAGCTTCTTTCCACAAATCTTTTCCCCTCCGCGTTTTTGAAGGGATATATGTGTCATGAATGTTACCAACTGCATCTAAATTTCGATTATCGAACCCTAAGTCACCTTATCCGATAAGATTAGATTATATAGATCCCTGATAAGATAAGATGGATAACCGATTAACGATCACTATCTTTACTTCACATCTATACTACATCAACGTCATCCATCTATATCCGTAACCCTAGACATCCGAAGTCATCACATCCTTAGAAGTCCTACGATTAGGCAACCGGCTACATCATAAGCATCTACACGCCTCTATGATCAAACCATAACCGAGAGTCCCTTACGAGTCATCTCTCGAAGAGTCATCATCCTTTCACATCGCAGACCTTCACTTCCCACACATGACATGTTAAGAGTTACCTCTGTCATTCACCGAACCCCTTACATAAGAACCTGTTGCACAGTCACAGCTAGAACCCTGAACCCCTATCACAGAAGCGCCACTCATAGAGAAGCATGCTCATTACCGAAGACCCTGGAGAAACCCCTAGATCCGATCGTACCCGATACATCTCCAGATCCCATCTCTTATCGAGATCCTTAATCACCGCTCGAGACTTCTTGTCACAGAACTCTCTCACACCCTTCTTAATATCCGCTTACCCTGAATAGAAGCAGTACCCTGAGAACCCTGCTTAATCACCTGATACCCCTATGGACCCTTTCCCCTTCCTTGTAGTTGATTGGTTGATAAGACGCCCTATACACTAGGCGCAATGTTATGATCTTATATAGATATATCACTACCTTTCATACTCAGATATCTCCGCCTAGAGAGTAGTATATAGTTTAGGTCGTAGTCAGTAGTACTCCTTAGACTTAACCTCTTCGTTCCTACCCAGTGTAGACTCAGACGTTCACTCTCAATCTTATCCTTGCTCTTACTCTTTGATGAGTCCTAGTGGTTGTGTGAAACCTTTGCCATTCGGTGAACGTTGATCATAACAATATGCATATTTATAAGCGCCTCTTTTTCTTTTTGATGGGCGAGTTCCAGATGAAGATGGCTGGACTCTGACCCTGTTTCTATTCCTCGGTGTGATTTGCGAGCTCATGAAATTGAGAGTCTGTCAAAGGGGACAAAACAACAAGAACATTGGCATTATTGGGGCAGTCCACCACCACCGCCCACACACCCCAAAACAGTCCTGTTCCTATCCTAACTATATTTGTAATTTATTGGCTCTCTGACCCATGTGTTTGGGTTTCCTCCCTACCAACTCTAAAAAGTTCCTCTGCATAGGAAAACTTGGCCTTGGCACTTTCACTCTATCATGCACAGCATCCTTCATGAAATGGGCAACCACAATTCTTTCTCCATTAATCCAAGGACTGTCATATACCTGATCCGACCACTCCCATATCAATATCCACTCTGCTTTCTGACCCCCTCCGCTCTGCCCAATCACAAGTCCGCACTCCACCCTACGCGTCCGCTGAACCGCTGAACCGGTCCCCTTCCATAATCTCTCCATTCAACTGGACCTCTTTCCCCTTTTAGGTATATGCTTTCCTTTTCGGTACATAGACCCTCACTTCCAGATCACCAGTAATTTCTATTACCGCCCGATCGCTGATCCGACGCGTACATATTGATATCTGCTCCAACTTATGTCTTCGCCTATGTAAAGTACTTACAAACTATATCCTTGGTACATAGCTTTACTACATAGTTATCCTGATCACTGCCTCACACATAGAAGTATATAACATATCCTGTACTTAGATATTTTTCCTTAGTCTTAATATTACTTGTCTTCTCACAGTTACTACTTGTGAGAATTCTCAGTAGGACCTTGCCTCCTCTGGACACAAGTTTCAACTTGTTGTCACCTCCGACCCTCCGACCCTCCGCTCCGACTTAGAGCTGTGCTCTAAGTCTCTCCCTTATTTCTCCACCCCTTTCAATATTCCCCTCTGACCCTTTTCCATCCTCCGCATTATCCTTCGCCTTCTCCGCTCCCACCAAAACATTCCCCCTGCTCCTATCCACCCTCCACATTGTTCCCTGCCTTCTCCGCTCCACTCCTAGTTGGTCCACCGCTAGCAGCTCTTACTCCCTGACCCTCAAAGCGGACCCAAGTGGTCCACTCATCCTACTGTCGGACAACGTCGGACCCACTCCAAATTCGGGGCACATACTCGGCTAAGGGCACAGCGCAAGAGCTGAAGCCAAGCCCCGACCCCTCTGCCTCTTGAGCCAGCACGGTACCTAACAAGGACCCACAGAGTGCTCCAGTACCCTACTGGCAATGTAGACCATTGCACCAGGTGAATAGTCTAGCTCTGCATGGATGTTGGCCAAAGAAAGAGTTGCATGATGATTTTGACCTAAACTGACCAGAAGATCAAAAAGTGAAGGAGATCCACCAGGATCTCTGGGGCTGAAGGTTGTTTGGTTGGCAATGATTTCCAACCCTGAAAAGATAGAGGGCCAAGAATCCACTGGAGCCAAATTATTGTTTTGCTGCCTAACTTCCTTGACAACCTTGGAAAATGCAGAGGAGCCTGATTCAAAAAGTTCTGGTGCCACTGCTGCAGTAATGGAGTTCCATAGAAGTTCTGATGTTGTTAAAGCTCCTAGCCATTTTTGGATCTCCTTTGAGTTGTAAGACTCCGACATTACAAGAGGATCTATCAATTGCTAATCACCAAGTGAGAACTGGGAAAATTCAGCACTGAAAATACAATACCTCTTTTCTTTGCATATATGCAGGTGACACAGTAATCCTACCAGCCCCAAATTCACCCCCTCCCTCTGGCACCACAAAGCCATCATCTTGCCAACTTTTTTTTGATCTGAAATGGGTGGCAGGGTATCAAGAAGAGAATTTTGTAAGCCTGAGGTGGCATTGTTAATGTAATCCTAATTAATCAATCAGCCCCTGAGGGAAAATCCCATCCAGAAACGTACTAGATGAGAAGGTGACAAAATATTGGGGAGGTAAACCATCAAGATTCTGCCATGCTTATCTACAATGGTGGCCAGAGTCGAAATTTTGCCGAGCACTGCCTCAGAGAAGTACTTCTTGAGCCTTTCTGATTCGGTGGCAACAACTTGACCCTGTCAGCATATTGATCCACATCCCAATCAACATTGACTATACTTCTGCTTTAGAATTCATGACAGTTAAAAATATTTTGGGACACTCACTGGGATTGACCATTGCATGGGCAATAGTTAGTGCAGCCCAATCAATTTCATATTCTGAAATTGATGTATTGGTAAATGTGAGCCCATTCAGTGTACAACTCCATGTTAGACGGGCCAACTGAGGGACATAATATCCCATATTAAACGGGCCAGAGGACCATGGGCTGATGTCATAATATCCTCAATATTGATGGGTGGGCCAATGTGTATATAATACTCAATGGTAATGGATGGGCCAATGTTGCCACTATGTGTAAGGGATTTGATAGAGATGGGAGGGCCGAGATATTTGAATGATGTAGACTAGTGGGCCAATGGGACTGTACATCATATAGATGGATGGGCCAATAGAACTGTCAATTGAATAGACGGATGGGCCGATCAACCTGTAGATTGTATATGTTAAGGTCGTGCTCAAGGGGGAGACTACTCAAAGGGCTTCGGCTTCAGCTTGTGCGCTGTGCCCCTTACCCGAGTACGTGCCCTTAATTTCTGGGGGACAGAGGGGAAGTCCAATGGAAGTCCGGGGAATTCCAGAGGACAGAAATCGGTGGAGTTTGGTGGAACTCCAATTGTATAGACAGATGGGCCGATAGAACTATTGATTGTATAGACCGATGAGCTAGGAAGGCAAATATTAACTCGGTGATACTGGATGTAGGACTATGTTACTCGGTGCTCAGTACTCATGCCTGAGTGGTTGGTTATGGGTGGTCGGAACCCGGGACTGACTCGGCGTGTGGTGCTCAGTGCTCAATACCCAATGCTTACGACCTGATCCAAAGTATTCAATGCTCAACATTCAGTCAGAGCTCGATCACTTTGTCAGAGGTATGGAATTTATGAATATCCTAATGACCCACCCTGGGCGTTGTTTCACTGAATGGAATCTTTACCGAATCCATCATGGCCCATCCACATGAAGGAACACCTGCATAAATATGGACAGAATCCCTCATATACCATGCCCAAGCAACCCAATCCCCTGCTACTTCATGGACCCCATGCCTCACTATCCTTCCTGAAAATGCAATCATGACCCCGGGATCATACATGAACTCCAGCTGAAGGCTTGGCATGCTCATGCGAGCATTAGAATAATTCCCCACAGTTGTGAGAATGTCAAACCACTCGGGAGATGATAAGTGGTCTCTATGATATGGGGTTTGCCAATTAGAAATGACAGAGAGGGTATTGAAGATGGAGGCCCAGAGCTTGAGGGTCTCTGACATGTTCGGAAGATTCTTGGTTTCAGCTGACTCACTGAGGCTTGAAAAGGCTCGCATGCCTGCCCAGTACTGTCGAGGATGCATGACCCTGAGTGCTGCAGAGGCAATCGCTGCCAGCCTTGCAATAGCCTTGAGGATATCCTCAGAAAGTGGACCCTTCAATGAAGCGGATACCTCCGGGTCTGAGACAGTCTATGGGATTGGTGAGTTTAACTACCAAGGAACATCGGCATGTCATGGTATCCAACCTCATGCCCCTGCTGAAACCAAGTTGGGGATATATTGATGCATCCGGCAGCGATGTCACCATTCCCGGAGCCTTGGCTGAACCACTCTTCATTAGTCCTCCAGCTGCCACTGACTTTCACACTTTTTTCGAGTGTGGGAGTCAGTAATTGTGAGGCCTTCCAAATTTCTTCCTGTAGTATATTGAGTATTCCAGATCCATCGGGTGACGGAGGATCTGAAATACCTGGGTGGTGTCTGTGAGTGCACCTGGGAGATACCACACGATGATGGCACCGGTGACATCGAGAACTGTGGCAGGCATGTCGACAAACTTGGTACCCTCATGGCCAGGAGGACACCTGTCAAGCAGCTTCTTCTCTCTCTCTTCATTATTGCCAGTGTCCTTTGGGATATCAATTTGCTGTATCTTGCAATATTGATCTGCATCTGAACTGTGATCAAGACATTGAAATAATCCAATGGAAGATCCAAATCGGCATTCCAACTCACTGGGATTGTGATATGCTTTGATGAGGCAATCAACCAATTGATCACAAGCCATCACAAGATTGGTGTCTAGGTGAGGAGAAGGTATGACCGGATCCCCTCCCATCTTGTCCGCATTGAATTTCTGTTCTGTATATTCACTCGCCTCATGAGCGATGGTCAAGGGCCAAGAGATCCAGAAGGATATCTCAATCTCAGAGTCTGGGACACATTCATGATGAAGGGATGTATTTGATGGTGGGAAATCTGATGTCAAGTATAAGATGATACCTATGATTCAGCTTTAAGGGGGATATCAGATCTGGGGTGGTGGAGATTGCGAGGATCAGATAGGGCAACATGATGCATGATCTTGGTATGAAGCACCAATGACCGAATAGCAAACATTGAGTATCAAAGATGCACTGGGTACCGGTGATTCAACCGATGGCTGAATATCAAGTATCCCAGGTGTACCAGGGATTGGTAATTCAGAACCATGAAGTTCCGACAAATTGAGTATTTTCACACTGGATCACATAGTTGATGCTCCATACCAAGGACCAGGATCTCCAGGATCATGGACCAA